>NW_017731868.1:1108583-1169096 GCF_001890085.2 Hipposideros armiger | reverse complement strand
GTTAAGGAGCCCACAGCCCCCCAGCTTCAGCCCGTGCTCCCGCCAGCACAGCAGCTGCTCCACTGATAGGTGATGCAGGTACTCACTGTTCTCCCCCTTCAAAGAGAAATGCACTTCAGAAACATTGTTTCCAAAAAATGTTGCTAAAGGGTTTTATTTCTAACAAGAGGAAAATAATAAAATAAAATTAAAATAGGCTTCAGTTGGGACCAAGTTCCTTGTTTTCCTTTTTTTTTTTTTCTTTTGAACAAATTAATTACACACCAACAATCTTGTTTTATTACAACATGAACCCAGGAGGAGGAAAGGAGACAGGGCAAGACAGGAAGGGAGGGTCAAGGTGGTTGTGAGGACAAGCACCAAAAGCTTTCTTCAGATTACAGGGCGCCCTGGTCAGCTCCCCAACTGGATTTATTTAAAAGAAACTGTGAGCACAGCTATGTGAAATTTCCTCCTCCTGGGCGGACCAGTCAGGGGAAGGGAGAGGAAGGAGGAGGAAGGAAACGAGGAGGAGTGAGGGGGAAGGGGAGGTTAGTGTAGCCTGGCTTGGCCAAGGCTGGAACTGGGGCAGGGGAAAGGCGATTCCCCCGTTTGCAAATGCACTGGCCTTGTCTCTGGAATGGTGCTGGCCCGGCCCCAGCCACCCCCCTGCCCACCTGCCCATCCGTCTGTCTATCTGCCTCAGGTGTCTGGGAATGCTGGTTAGAGGCTACCAGGGAGGGGGACTCCAGGGGCCGGCCCCCAGGAGCTGAGGTCTGAACAATACCTTGGAATCAGAATATAAAAGTCAAGGGACTCAGGGGTGGGTTGGGTGGGGGGTGGCCATCCCCCCTACTTGCCCACCTCCCAAGAAGCAGGCTTGATGGTCAGAAAGAGGATCCTTGAGGCCAAGGGGGGGTCTCTGTTGGGGTCTGTGCCAGACTCAGCCACTGTCACAACTGTTGCTGAGGTGGCTGCTGTGGGCAGGGCACGTGCAGCCGGGGAGTCAGAGTGGAGAAAGGGGCCGGGGGGCCTGAACTGGCCCCTAGCGCCGGCTCCAAGCCATTCTGGTTCTCCTGGGTGCTGGGACTGCCAGTGGTGGGCAGGGGTTGGGGGGGACCCTCAGCCCCCGACTCCTCCTCCAGCTCCTCCTCCTCCTGGGCCTCCTCGGCCTCTGGCCCTGAGCTCCGGACCCTCTTTGGCTCTAGCTCCTCTCGGGCTGGGTCATCGCCCTCCCCACCCCGATCCACCTTCCGCCGCCGCCGCCTCTCCAGGGCCCGGCCCCGGGCCCGGCTCCCATGGCGCTCTGCCTTCTCCAGCTGTGATCACAGATGGACAGAAAGAGGTGTGGGCCAGTGGTCAGGTCTGGGTTCTGCCTGCTGGGCCTGCCCTCCTGGCCCTGCCCACAATCCCTTCCTCACCTCCAGAAGTGTGCGGATCCGCTCCAGGTCTGGAGGCTGCCCAGCCTGCAGCAGCTGCCAGATGCTGTGGTTCTCGTCCAGGGTCACCTCAAGCAGGTCCCCCTCCAACATAAGCTCCTCCAGGGGGACCCGGGTTGCCTCAGGCAGCTCTAACATGGGGCCAGTCAACTGTGGCAACAGTGAGGACAGCAGCTCCAGGTCTGGGGGGGTTGTGGGGACAGGCTGGGTTAGAGGCTGCCCCTGGTCGTATCCCCACCACCATGATAGAGCCGAGGACTACGTGGGTCAAGTCTGGTGCTATCCAATCAATGGCCTGCCCACACCTAGACCTACCTCTCTTACCTGAGCCCTCCCCCGGGGCTACCTTCTCAGGACTGGTCATGCTGTCTCCATTCTCCAGCAACCCCTGCCAAGGAGAGCAAGAATGGGGACTGGTAACTGAAGAATGAGGTCCTGTTCTTCCCTTCCACCCCAGACTTGGGCCAAGCACATCCTGGAGAGGGCAAACACAGGATGCCGACACGGAACAGTTTAGGGATCTCTAGACGACACAGAATGGGGCAGGAAGGCTGGGCCAAAGGAGACTGAAAGTCAAGGGGTAAGGACAGGGCTAGAGCCTAAACAGGGAGACAGGAACTTGAGGACAAGAGCTGGGCTGGGCAGCTCACCTTAGGCACATCCTTGCCACTGCCTTCTCTGAGAGGGTCAGAGGCAAGGGCTGCAGGGTAGGTAGGGGGCTCCTCGGGCCTGGGTTCAGCCTGCAGCCGCTGGCGAAGCTCAGCAAGCCGTCCCAACATAGCAGTCACATCCTCTGAGGCCAGAGCCTGCCTGGCACGGCCTTGCCAGTTGATGGCCCTCTCTGTGAGGCACTGCAGGGCCTCGCCCTCGGGCAGCCGCACAGGCAGTCTCTGCAGGGCCACCAGCAATGCCAGAATGGTCTCCAGGCGTGGGCGCCGTGAGCGCATGCACAGCGGACATAAGAATTTGGTGTCCCACTCCCACCAGGCCAGCAGTGGGGATGAGGTGGGACTGGGCCTCGGGGAGCTGAGGAGGCGGGGTACCGACACACATCCCCCATGGAACCAGTCCTGACACAAGTCACACTGCAGGGCTCCCACCCCGGCCGGCACCTGCCCACACACACAGATGGAGGTCACAGAGGCGGCCGTGGTCGATGATGCCAGTGGACTGGGCTTGGCAGAATTAGTGCGACGCAGCTGCAGGATACCCTCCTTCTCCTTCTGCTCCCCCTCCTTGAAGGCCACGATCTGCCGTGCCCAGCACAGGGGGGAGGAGGTCAGCAGTCCATCCCCTCCCTTCCCTGGCACCATCAACACCCCACCCCAAACCAGGAGAACTGGGGCCCAGGAAGCAAGTGGTCTGCCCATGGTCACCCGGCTCAGACACTCTATTGTCGCTAGACTCTTTTCCCCATCTGGGTCCAAGCTCCTTACCACAGAGCCTGGGTCCCTGAGGTCCTGCGCAGACAGCCCCAGCAGTTCTGTGTCAGATTTGTACAACCCCAGCTCCTTCTCCATCCACCGGTTGCGCTTGGTGCTGTCTGAGCCAGCGTCTGCACACGGGCAGAGCACCTGAGGCAGGCAGGCAGACACGGGGGGGCTGATGGGCTTGTCCTGCTGCCCACCCTCTTTCCTCCCCGCCCCAGCATTCCAAACCCCCATGTTCTCGTATGAGCTGTGCCATGACAGCCAGGCCAAAGGAAGCAGCTGTGGGTCAGGTCCCAGGCCTCACCTCCAGCAGCGTGTAGCATGAATTCTTCTTGAGGAAAGTTTTAGAGGCCTTCTCCCTCCAGGAGTGTGCTGTCAGTACCTGCAGCTCTAACTGTCTCAGCTCCTCCAACCCCACAGGTAGGTCCCGGCCCACTGCCACCAAGCCCTCCAAGTCATCCAAACAGGGGTAGTGGTCACCATTCTGGGACAGGGGCAAGAGAAAGCTCAATTTAACATGCCAACATCTACTGCTGTGACTCTGCGCCCGGCCCGGAGATGGAAGATGGATTGGACTCACAATGCTGAGGCAGAAAAAAGCCAGGGATCACCCTAAGGCAGGCAGGCACCCCCACCTGGCTCTCCCCAACTCCTACATCCATTTGCTCAGCCCCCAGGACCAGCAGACTGTTTTGTTGTGCTTTGCTTCTTCTATCCTCCCTGCCCCCACCATTCTCACTCTCAGCAGCAGCCTCGCTTCCCTCAGGCCAGCCTAGCAACCGCTCCTCACTGCTCACCAAGCGCATTGTAGCTCCTTACGACGCCCCCTCCCCTCACCACCCGACGTGCGCCCCGGGTCTTGGCTGGACTGAAGGTGCATTGTGGGGGGCGGGGAGCAACAGGTCCTCACTTGGATCTCATCCACATCAGCAATCCAGGCCCTGGCCTTAGCAAGGGCATCCTTGAGCGCCTGGATGTTGGGCAGGTGAACAGGGATGTTTTCTGCCTCATGGATGATGGCCTCGAGTGTGGCTGGCGGATGCTTCTGCCTAAAGTTAGGGGAAAAAGAGGCCTCAGTCTGGGGTAGTCTGCCAGACCGGAAGCCCAGCCTGACCACCAGCTGTACTGGCATGAGCCCCTGGGGCTGCCATATGGGCCTACTTGCATGTATTCTGCCTACGGGTGGCTGCCAGTCACTGCTTGCTCCAGACGGCATGCACCCAACTTCTGCCAGAGCCCCCATGCCTCTGCTTGTCCGCCAGTCTGTCAACCTGCTGGCAGTGCCTACGCACACAACCTGAGGTATTAATCTGGTGCTGCAGTTTGTCAGATTGCCCTGTGAGTGGTGTCTTTCTACCGACATCTGTCCATCTGCCTGTCCGTACACGTGCTCATGTGCATGTGTGCACGCCAGCCTGCGGAGCTAGTCCTCTATATACCTCTGTATCTGTCCACCTCTGCTTCCCCACAAGCCTGACTCTGCTTCTATGTGTATATGGAGTTAAACAAAAAAAAAGATAAGAAACAAAAAAGGAAGGAGAGTCAATACACCAGCACAGGAGTCTGGTGCCCAAGGCCACCCATGGAATCATCTTCAGCTTCTCCACGAAACTTGAAGGTGGGGGTAGAGCAGGGAGGAGAAGAGGCTAGACCTACCTGGCCTCCAGGCAGAGGTGGGCCTTCTCCTCCCAGCGTTCAGCAATGGTCAGCAGCTCCTGCAGCTCGGCCCGGGCCTTATCCACAGCAGGGCTAGGGGCTACACTGGCACCCGCGACCAACAGTCCCCGCATGACAGCCAGGGTGCCCCTTCGGGCTGAGGGGGCCAACGTGCGTTTCACCTCATCCAGCCATCGCGCCTGTTCCACCTGCCGCTGGAGCTGCTGGGCCTCAGGCACCTCCACCCCCAGCTGCCGCCCCCTCTCCAACAGGGACTGCAGTAGCCCTGGACTGGAGGGCAGTGAGGCCAAGGCCTCACAGGCCTCAGCCTGGTAGGCCTCCACCTGTTCCAGAATACCCTACCAGGACACAGATGAAGAACAAACTCCTCAGCTGGGCCCACTTAGAGGTCCCACCACCAGATCCCCTTGCCCCAACTATCTCTCACCCTCCAGTATTTGAAGAGAGCCTAACTTGGGCTGGGTGCTCCTCCTTTGCCATGCCCTGAGACAGTGGTTCCTAACACTCACTGCCTGTCAGAATACACTGGCGAATTTGTTCAAATGCAGATTCCTGGGCCCCACGCCTACAGGTTTTTGATAGGGGTTGGTCAGAAGTCTGTGTTTTATTTAAATTCCCAGAGGATTCTGCTGCATAGCACCAGGAGACCATCCACCCTAAAAATGCTTTGCTATGCCTTCTCACAAACCCCTGCATCCACACTGATGTCTACTGTTCTCTCCACCCCACTTCTCTACCTTTCTGAACTTGACTCAGCTTCCCAGGCCCACAAGCATCTTTTTTACTTCCTCCTTTTCCTCTTCCACCTCTGCCAGGAAACCTTCCCTTGACTCTGCAGCCTGTACTCATAACACCTTTGCCACTTGCCCCTCAAATCCTATTTCTAAGAGGCAGTCGCTAGACCCTTTATCTCCTGTTTCCCATTATTTTCTCACATGTGCAACCTGTCTTACCCAAATACTTGACCCTTTTAAGGGAGACAAGAGTGGCCTGCTGCTCACAACCCCCCAACCCCTGATCCCTCAGCAGCACTCCAAGTCCACCCCTCCTCACCTTGACATCCCCAATCTGGTGCATGGCACAAGGGAGGTTGTTCATCTGGTCCAGAAAGTCCCGGAGCTCAGCCAGGGTCATCTGTAGACCAGCCACCCTATGGGGACTATGGAGTTTCACATGTGGGGTTTCAGGTCCAAAGCCAGTCCCCTCCCACTCCGTGTCTGTGCTGAGACCCAACACCTTTCCTCACTCCTGCCCACCTTGATCTCTCATGCTTCGCAGTTCCCCCAGCTGTCCAGGACAGAGGGAAGGTTCTAAGATACAAGCACACTTATATGATGAGGGGCAAGAGTTAGAAAAGAGGACTATAGGATATATTTGGGGGAGGAGGGGCCTTAGAAATTAATTGACGGTGACAGAAGCTGGACTTTTCAATCCATCCTCTACTGTGAACTCTATGGTCAGGTTCATGCTGTGTCCTTTTCTTGCCCCTAAACCTTCCAAACTCCTCCCTGCCCACAAAATCCCTTAGCCTGTCTGAAATCTCCTCCAGGTACCCATGAAAAGAAGTATTTCTAGCTTTCTTAGCACTGAGGTGCTCTTTTCCATTCTAGTTGCCTGTTCTCCTTGCTCTCCCCGACACCTCTCAGGCCACCTCGCACTGCAGTGCTTGTCAGCTTCCTACTGATGTCGTCTGCCCAGTGGTACTCAGTCTACCCCTTGTAGTACTTTTCCTAGGTGCTGCTTCTCAATAGGCTACCTGTACCCAACACCTCATGCTGCCGTACCCAGCTTCCTGGCCGCTGACCAGTCCCAGAGCCCGGGACACGCAAGCCTCGGCCTCGTTCAGGCAGTTCTTCAGTCGCTGCAGCAGCTCACTGTTAGGAAACCTCCGCTCACGGGCCTCAGACTCTAGTGCCCTCAGCTCTTCAAGGCCTGGAGAGAGAAAGAGAGCAGCAAGGAGGAGGCAGTATTGAGTAACGGCAGAGGAAGAGGATGGGGGCTACAGAAGAAAAGGGAGTAGAACTTGCCTGTGGAATCCCTCCATCCCCCCATCACTCACTGCGCTTCCGCCCATCCTCCACCTCCAGGGCCACTCGCACTTTGTTGGCCCAGGTGTCAAAGGACTCAGCCCGAACCTTCAGCTTATGTAGCATGGCAGGGAGCTCATCCAAGGTATACCGATACCTGGAGGAAGAGGGCAGGGAAGAGCACCTCTAGCCCAGCTCTGCATCTCCCTCCTCGGCCCACTTCCTCCAGGTAGGCCCCCTGCTCACCGCAGGTACTGCCGGCTACTGGAGCACTTGCAGAGGTCATTGATGTGGGAAAGGCAGACAAGGCCGTCTGGGCAGTCGTAGCAGGCCAGGGCTGATAGGAAGCACGTGGTCTTACACTTGATGCACTGGCGCTCATCATCCGGGAGCAGCTCAAAAGCCTCTCGCTCAGCTTCCGTGATGCCCTGGGGGCGTTCGACCGGGGCACATTATATACAACCAGAATAGGGCCATAGAAAACCCCCATCTGAGCCACCACCAAGCCCCGTACTAGACACAAATCTGTGCTGAGAACTGTGGGGGAGACCAAACTCCACAGAGCACACTGCCTCTCTAAAGTCCAGACTCTCAAAGCTGGGGGAATCAGATGAACCAGGGCAAAATCAGTGTGGGCTAAGAGGAAGAAAAATCGGGTATGATTCAGGTCAGCTGAAGGGCCTTTTGGGTGAGAGAAGGTAAGGAAAGTGGTGGACCAAGGCACCAGAGAGCTGGCAACGTGTGCGAGTGGCCAAGAGGAAGGCCATGTATTTGAGAACAACGCTGGCTTCCTCTCACTCAGTGTCCACTGAGTTCTAGGCACTGTGCTGGCTGCTTAGCGGGCAGGACATCCTGCGCACACATGTAAAACTTACAGAAATAAAACTACGTGCCTGTGCCCAGTGTTTAAAGATACAATATTTGTTTCAACAACATAGCTTCCAAACCTAAGCCAATGACTTCATCTGTTGCTCAGATGAAGAAAACGCAATCCATTCCAAAAATGGTGAAAGAGCTGGCTTTGTTGGAGGAATTGAAAGACAACACAACACTATCATTATGGGCAATTTTAGGGATTTTAAAGGGACATTTTCACTCTTAAGTTTTTATCTTCTATACCAACTTTAACACCTAACCTCTACATAAGATATGAGTCCACTGCACATTACAAAGCCCACTTTGACACTTAGTAGCTGTGTGATCCTGAATTAATTATTTAAATCTCTGTAGGTTTCAGTTTCTCTATCTTTTAAAATGGAGATAATGGTACTATCCTCACTGAGTTGTTATGAGGATTAACAAAGATAAAGCAACTGAGAACCCAGAAAACTATCTTACCACTTAGAATAAGTGGAACCACAAAATAACCCGAATAGCCAAAGCAATCTTGTGAAAGACCAACAAAGCTGGAGCTATCACATTTCCTAATTTAAAACTATTCTACAAAGTTACAGTAATCAAAAACAGTATGGTACTGGCATAAAAACAGACACACAGACCAATGGAACACAATTGAGAGCCCAGAAATAAACTCCTGCAAACAGACAATCAACTAATATTTGACAAGGGAGCCAAGACTACTCAATGGGGAAAGGACAGTCTCTTCAATAAATGGTGCTGGGAAAACTGGATATTTACATGCAAAAGAATGGAACTGGACCTCTATCTTCCACCACTCACAAAAATTAACTTGAAGTAGATTAAAGACTTAAACATAAGATCTGAAACTATAAAACTCCTAGAAGAAAACATGGGAAAAAAATCTCATTGACATTGGTTATGTCAATGATTTTCCTGCATATGACAAAAGCACAAGCAACAGAAGTAAAAATAAATAAATGGGACTAAATAAAACTAAAAAACTTCTGCACAGCAAAAGAAACAATCAACAAAATGAAAAGGCAACCTACAGAATGGGAGAAGATATTTGCAAACCATGTATCTGACAAAAGGTTAATATCCCAAATATATAAGGGTATGAATAGACAACTCAATGGCAAAAAAAAAAAATCCAATTTAAAAAATGGACAAAGGACCTGAACAGACATTTTTTCAAGAAGACATACAAATGGCCAACAGATACATGAAAAGTGCTCAACATCACTAATCATCAGGGAAATGCAAACCAAAACCACAATGAGATATTACCTCATACCTGTTGTCTATTATCAAAAAGATAAGTGTTGGCGAGGATGTAGAGAAAAGAAAACCCTTGTGCACTGCTGGTGGGAATGTAAACTGGTGCAGCAACTATGGAAAACAGAATGGAGGTTCCTCAAAAAATTAAAAATAGAACTGCCATATAATCTAGCAATCTCATTTCTGGGTGCTTATCCAAAGGAAATAAAATCAGGATGTGCAAGAGATATCTGCACTCTCATGTTCACTGCAGCATTAGTACAGCCAAGATATGGACACAACCCAAGTGTCTGTCTATGAATGAATAGATAAAGAAAATGTGGAGAAATGTCTATTCAGGTCCTCTGCCCATTTCTCCATTGAATTGTTTTTTTGATATTGAGTTATATGATTTCTTTATATATTTTGGATATTAACCCCTTGTCAGATGTATCATTGGCAAATATCTTCTCCCATTCAGTAGGCTGCCTTTTTGTTTTTGTTGATGGCTTCCTTCGTGGTGCAAAAGCTTTTAATTTGATGTTTATTTTTTATTTATTTCTGCTTTTGTTGCCTTTGCCCGGAGACATCCAAAAATATACTGCTAAAACTGATGTCAGAGTTTACTGCCTATGTTTTCTTCCAGGAGTTTTACAGTTTTAAGTATTACATTTAAGTCTTTAATCCATTTTGATTTTATGGCTATTATCAAAAGGCAACAAAGAGTAAGTGTTGGTGAGGATGCAGAGAAAAAGGAACCCTCTTGCACTGCCGGGAATGTACACTGGAGTGGCCACTATGGAAAACAGTATGAAGATTCCTCAGGAAATTAAAAATAAAACTACTTTATGATCCCGCTATTCCACTTCTGGGTATTTACCCAAAGAAATTAAAAAACTAATTCGAAAAGATATATGCACCCTATATTCTTTACAGCATTATTTACAATAACCAAGATATGGTAGCAACCTAGGTACCCACAGATAGATGAATGGGTTAAAGAAGAAGTGGTATATACAGCTGACCCTTGAGCACAGGTTTGAACTGCGTGGGTCCACTTATACGTGGATTTTTTTTTCAATAAATATACAGTTGGACCTCTGTATCTCTGGGTTTCGCATCCACAGATTCAACCAACTGCAGATGGAAAACAGTATTTTTTGATTAGCAGTTGGGAATCCACAGATGCGGAGAGCCGACACTACGCATTTTCTATGCCCTTTCATATAAGGGACTTGAGCATCTGTGGATTTTGGTGTCTGTGAGGGGCCCTGAAACCAATCCCCCAAGGTCAAAAGTTATATGCAAATTTTCAACTGCATGGGGGGTGGGGGGGAGGTCAGTGCCCCTAACCCCTGTGTTGTTTAAGGGTCAATTGTATGTACAATGAAATATTACTCAGCCATAGAAATGAATGAAATTTTGCCATTTGCGACAACTTAGAGGGTAGATATTATGCTAAATGAAGTAAGTTAGAGAAAGACAAATACTATATGATTTCACTTATATGTGAAATCTAAAAAAATAAACCAACAAAACAAAAACAGAAACAGATAGAGAACTGATGGCTGCCAGGTGGGAGGGGGTGGGAGATGGGTGCAATGGATGAAGGAATTAAGAAGTACAAACTGCCAGTTATACAATAAGTCACAGGAATGTAATGTACAGCATAGGGGATATAGTCAATAATATCATAATAACTACAGAGGGTGCCAAAAAAAAGGATCCACATTTTAAGAAAGGAAATAACTGTATTAAAATTGTAATAATATATACCGATAACAAAGGATGAATACAAGTCATGTGCATACATTTTTTTGGCACCCCTGGTATGTATGGTGACAGATGGGTACTAGGCTTATTGTGGTGATCACTTCAAAACATATATAAATCATCTAATCACTATGTTGTATACCTGAAACTATTATATTGTATATGTCAACTACTTGTTTTAAAAGTAAATTTTTAAAAAGAAAAAGAAAAATAATTTTATTTTTAAAAAGGAAGATAAAAAGATGTGGTATATACACACACACACACACATACATACAATGGAATATTATTCAGCTATGAAAAAGAAGGAAATCCTGCCATTTGTGACAACACAGACAGACACTGAGGACATTATATTACGTGAAATTAGACAGAGGAAGAACTACTATAGGCTATCGCTTATATGTGGAATCTAAAAAAGCTAAACTCATAGAAACAGAGAGTAGATTGGTAGTTGCCAGGGGTTAAGGAATGGAGGAAGTGGGAAGATGTTAGTCAAAGTTATAAGATAAAAAAGTTTTGGGGATCTAGCGTACAGTATGGTGACTACAGAATAAAAGAAATGCTCGATAAGTATTTACTGTTATTAGCTCTAATTTTCAGGTAAGGATACCTACTTCACAGGTCTACCTCATTTTACCAAGGAAGAAAGTAAGTCTGAGAGAGAGTTAGTAACTTGCCCAATGTGACAATCTGACTGCAGTCAATTTGACTCTGAAGCCAGAGAATGTTCTAAGGATGAAGTCCCTAGGTATTTTTGGATCATGGACGCCTCTGAGAATTGGATGCCAACTATGAGCCCTCTCCCCAGGAAAGTGCTTGAAAACACACACACGCACACATACACATACACATACACACACACACACGTGCGCGCATGCACACGCGCGCGCACACACACACACACACAATCTTTTACAGAATTTCAAGACTGGGGGTCCAGAATCCTTCTCCAAGGTAAGGGCCAAGTGTAAAGAAATCTGAATGTCAGGATGAGAAGGGCTAGTCCTCCCACCTTGCTTTGGCTCCTTCCTGTAGTCTGGTATAGCCCCAAGGTCATCATTTAATAACAGCACTGAACAGAGAGAGAAATGATGCCTGTAAAGCCCAGGGGCTCACCAACTAATGCCACAGACTGACTGGCCCCAGATTTCCAACACTTACTGTTGCTGCAATTCTCCTTACAGCCCATGCTCATAGGAAAGTTATAAATGAACTTTAAAATGAGAAAGTGTTACCCTAAACAAGCAGCAAGGGATTCCTCAGGACTAGTATTCCTTTGTAATCCTATGGAGGACTCTAAGTTAATTCCCTAATTGGGCAAGTGTGGAGCTTTAAGAAGGCAACTGAACTATACTCATCTATATACAAATGACATGTACTTATGAGAAATTTATTAAAGGAGGACTGCCTTCTACTTGGTAATATTACATTAGTGTGAGCATCTGAATATAATAAATGGCATTTCCTAAGAAAGGTTCCATATTTCAATAATTTTCTTCATGTATTAATATTACTAATAGTAGCTGCTACACTGCAAGTGCAGTAATAGATGCTTTGACATAAATCACCTTACTCAAGTTTTACAACCACCTCATAAGTTAAGTATTTATTACCATTTTACAGAGTGAGAAAGTGAGACGATGAGAGGTTAAGTGACTTGGAGAGGTCATCCAGCTACTCAGCATATGCCAGTCTGCCTTGGGTTAAATAATAATGAACAGCAGCTATACCAGCACCTACTATGGCTCAGTTACTTAATATACACCTTCATCTACTCAACTATCTAAAAAGATAAGCACTATTAGTTACAATCCCCATTTTGCAGACAGGGATATTGATGCTCAGTGAATTAACTTGCTCATGGTTGTTGGTAAGTGGTAGGGCAGGGAATGGAATATGGTTCCCAATCCAGATGCCATCTAGTTCTTTTCACTACTCTCCAAGAACGGAAGCTACACCTACTTCTTGGGGCTTCCCCTTCCTTCCCCTACCTTGACCATGCTAGGGTGCCTAATCCAGTGCACTCTCCCCACCATTCACCTTCTCCAGCAGGGCCTTTCGTAGACGCCGCTCCTCTTGCACCATGATGAACATCTCCTTATGTACGGCTGCTGCCAGGTTCAGGTCCAGCTTCTCTGGGCAGGCAGCCATCTTGCATATGAGCTCCTCATGGGAGAAGACGCAGTATCTACGGAGCCGGCGGTAGTGCTCAATGCACTGGCGCCCAGCAGGCAACTGTGGAGAGGTTCAAGGCTGCGTGTTGCCAAGTCTGGAGGCCATGGTGCCTCAGCTTTCCCATAACCCGCCTGCTTCTTCCTTTCAGCCCATCACACTCCAGACTCACCCAGTCAGCAGTGCAAAAGTTGACGGCCTCAGCAAAGTTGTAGCCTTGGTTGAAGCCACTGTGGTAAGCACGAGGGAAGGTAATGACGAATTCTCCTGCACACTGGTTTGTGCGGACAACCTGAGGAAGAAAGGCCAAAGTCACTGAGACAGATTTTCCACAGTCTGCAGAAACCTGATCTAAGTACAGGCAGGGTCCTTCAGGAGGCAAAGAAAAGCCTCAGGGAACACAGTCTGACAACAGATTCCCAGCCCTTCAAATTCTGAAAGAAAGGACCACTGGTCTCTGCTTTCAAGGTTTTGTGTTGACAGATGACAGGAAGATTTGAGTCAAAAGTTATGAAATGTATATACCAAACTATTTCAACTTCTCTAGTAATTTTTATAAAAATTTAAAGTATCACCTTTCATTAAGCTGGCCAAGGTTTTTTCTTTATCAATTATCTCTATCAGTCATATATGCCATTTCGAGAGCCAAATGGTTCTACAAGATTTGTTATAAAATCAGCAGGCCCTCCCATTCTCCACTCCCCAGAGCTAATCACTTTCACCTCTTCTGATTATTTTGGCATTTATCTTAACACTAAATAACACGCCTCTAGACTATATTAAAAATAGCCTATTTCTCAATTTGCTTAGTTTTCTATGCATATATTAGTATTTTAATTCCCACCGTTTGGACAAGTGTTCAGCTCAGCTCTCTATCAGTTTTCGCCTTTCTGTCTCTCATGGAGCCTTATGATCTGTTCCAATCTGGACCAGCTATCCTCCCTAGATCGTCCCTCTCCCATGGTGGATCGCCTGTTTCCCAGATCCCATGTCTTCCTCTTTCTTGGTTTATTCCTTTGCTGTTGTGCTTGAGCACATCCTCCAATACCCTCCTGAGAAATGGTGGGAAGAGCTTTTTTTTTTTTTTTAAATATCTCTATTCTACTCTCACACTTGATAATTTCACTGTATATAAAATTCTAAGTTGAACATCATTTAAAGGCATGACTCTAGTCTTCTAGATTCCAGTGTTGCTTTTGAAAAGTCTGAAGGCATTCCAATTTCTAATGCTTTGAATTAAACGTGTTCTCTCTCTCAGAAAGTTTGTAGGCTTTTTCTGGTCCCAGTGTTTGATATGAAAATCCACCAGATATACCTTGGTGTGGATCTATTTTCATTCATGTACTGGGTAGGCCCTTTGATTCTAGAAACTCAGTCTTTTGGTTCAGGGAAATTTTCATGAACAATTTCATTAATAATTTGATCCTTTCAGTTTTCATCTATTCTCTTCTCAGAACTCTACTATATATTTGAATATTGAACCTCCTAAACAAACTCACTAATTTTCTCTATGTTTTTCCATCTTTATCTTTTTATTCTATTTTTCTGGGAGATTTCCTAACTGTTCATCTTCTAAACATTTTTTAAAAAATTTTTCACTTTTACTATCATAATTTTAACTTCCCAGAGCTTTTTGTTCTCGATATGTTCTTTCTAAATAGTATCTTGTTCTTATTTCATGTTTGCAATATATGCTCATCTCTGAAAATATTAATGAGGTTTCTTTTTAAAGTTTACTTCTCCCTGTCTAAGCTCTGTTTCTCCAAGCTGCTTTTCTCCCTGTTTGGTTCATTTTGTTTTCTAGAGGTTTCCTTGGTTGTCTGTTAATTTGTGGCTGTTTACTTACATTTAAGAGTGCGAAATGAAAAAGATGAATGAAAGCTCTGAGTACACAGTTGAAGTTTATCAACTGTGAGCTTCACTGTAGGGTGATCTGGCTGGGACATTTAGTTTGGGAAATCCTAGGTCTTTCCTTTTGGGCCAGATACCCAGAGAAAACTCTACCATTTTTTTTTGCCTGAAAGAAAAAGGTTTGACTGCCAGTGTTCTAAGAGTCCAGTGGAGGGAGATGGCTGGGAACCTCAGCATCCAGTATACATACAATGATGAATCCTACTCTTTTCATTGTACCTCCACCCTCAACTGTACCTAGACCTCAATCCAGAGATCTTCTATTTTAAACTCTTCAAAAGTAAATTTCTAGTCTTTTGCTAGAGTGAGGGAGGGTCACATTTCCAGATGCGCAGCATGGGAAAGCATCTCACAGCTTCTTATTGGGTTGTTGGAGAAGTCATGACATATTTTTTTCTGTTTTCGTTACAAAAATGCGTCATGACTTTTCCGACAACCCAATATATAGACGTGAACCAATTCTTATTTTCACCTCATTCATCTTTATTCCCAGAATGCCTGGTACCACCAACTATTTAACCTTTGGAGGATTCTGATGTATAAATCGGGTTGGTTCTCAGGTGTACCAGTACTGGTTAAGATTGAGTTTTCTTATCTGTTTTCTAGTTTCAAGCATTTTATCATTGTTTTCTCTCATTTTTCCATCTCTGTGTTCTTTTACCTTAAAAAAAACCCCCAAAAACCAAAAAACCTTTGTACCATTTTAGTGGCATTTCAGTACAGAATGGAAGTAGCCATATGTATGTTTAATTCACCATCTTTACTGAGAAGCCTCATCAAGTTTTTTAAGATGAACATTCAATGCCAATGAAGACACAGTGAAATAGGCAGTGTCGACAAGGGGACCAATAACGTCTATTCTATGGAAAGCAAAACTGCTAATACATATCAAGAACCTAAAATGTTTATACCCTTCAACCCAATGATTCCTCTGGTAGGATTCTAGATTAATGTGGAGAGAATTAACATGCTAACAATACTGAATCTTCCCATTCGTGAATACATCTGCACATTTATTCAGGTCATGCATCAACTGTCATCTCCAATACATTTTCTTCTTCTCAAATCTATCCCTGCTTAGAGGCAACATTAGCATCTCTTGCCTGTATTATTGCACTGGCCCCTATCACCAACCACTAGAATTGTTTTCCAAAAAATGCAATTTTGACCATGTAATGACCCTACCGAGAACCTCTCACTTGAGACCCCATGCCCACACGATAGAGCCATGGCCCAACAGGCAAACTCTGTCTTCCAAGGTCACCATTTCTACAAATGCTTTCCTGACCACCCCCACCCCTTCCTAATGACCCAGTCTGTTGTTCTTTTGTAGCATCTCTAACATTTTATATTCCACTTATTTAGTCATCTCTGTCCTTCGCTCATCTGTGCATCTCTGTAGGTAGGGTCTGGTTTATTTACTTTCAGGGTGTTGACCAGAGACCTTGTACACAAAAGGAGTTCTAGCAATATTTGCTGAATGATCTAGTTCCTGCCTTAATTTTATAGATGTGAAAACTGATTTCCAGAGAAGCCTCAAGTAGCAGAGCCAAAAACAGAACCTAATGCTCCTGCCTCTGTCTCAACCTACACCCTCATTTTGGCAATGTCACTTTACTGTTTCCTATGTAGTTATTTTAAAAAGCTCTCCTCGGGCCGGCCGAGTGGCGCGATGGTTAAGAACTCGCTTGGGATGCCAGAGGGCCCCGGTTCGGATCCCACATATGAGGGCCAGTGACACTGCCCTCTACAGCTAAGATGCTGAACAACAGCTCAACCTGGAGCTGGGCTGCCGTGAGTTGCTGGCGACGGCGTAGGCTGCAGTCCCTGTGGCAGTGGATTGCCATGGGCTACCGTGTGTAGCCAGCAGCCAGCGTGAGCGGCCAGCAGCCGC
Source organism: Hipposideros armiger (assembly GCF_001890085.2). Classification (NCBI taxonomy): domain Eukaryota; kingdom Metazoa; phylum Chordata; class Mammalia; order Chiroptera; family Hipposideridae; genus Hipposideros; species Hipposideros armiger. The sequence continues at coordinate 1,152,673 of NW_017731868.1, read as the reverse complement.
ATTGAGCGGCCGTCCAGAAGCCGGCGACTGATCTGCCTCGCCAGGGAAGAGCGCAATGATGGTGCCAACTTGGGCCAGTGAAGCAGTGCCCTCCACAACTAGATTGAAGAACCAAAACGACAGCAACTTGTCTGTTCCCCTTCCCCTAATTCCCCAATACTGTTCCCATCCCCCCAATTACCCAATAAAAATCTTTAAAAAAAAAAAAAAAAAAAAAAAAAAGCTCTCCTCACATTCTGCAGCTGTTAAAAAATGACCCCAATGTCCATCAACAGGTGAATGGATAAAGAAAATGTGGTATACCCATACAATGAAAAATTACTCCATATAAAAAGGAATGAAGTTCTGATACAGGCTACAACATGAATGAACTTTGGAAACATCATGCTAAATGAGAGAAGCCAGACACAAAAGACAACATACTGTTCCATTTATACGAACTGCGTATAAAAAGCAAATCTTTAGAGACAGAAAGCAGATTAATGGTTGCCTAGAACTAGGGGTTGTAATGGAGAGTGACTGTAAAAGGGCATGAAGGATCTTTTTGGGATGATGAAGATGTTCTAAAACTGGATTGTGGTGATGGTAGCACAACTCTGTGAATTCACTCAACTGTACACTTAAAATGGGTGAATTTTATGGTATGCAAATTATACTGCAATAAAGCTGCTTTTTAAAAAGGCTTGGTATTTTTTAAAAGGTGGTTATAAATAGTTCATAGTAAGAAAGCAAAAATCATTCTACACCAGCACTGTCCAATATAACGCCAGCCACATAGGCACTTTAAAATTCTCTAGTAGCCACATGAAAAAAGAAAAAAACAGGTGAAATTAATCTCAACATATTTTAACTTAATATAGCTGCAATATTATCATCTCAATGTGTGGTTGGTATACGAAAGTATTAGGGAAGCATTTTATATCGTTTGTTTCATAGTAAGTCTTGAAATCCAACATGTGTTTTAACTTTCAGCACATTTCAGTCGGAACTAGCCACATTTCAAGTGCCCAGTAACCACATGTGGCTAGTGGCTACCAAACTGGACAGTGCCATTCTAGATCATTAAACTTACAAAAGACATTATAAAATTCACACACTGATTATTGCTGTATCAAAACTGACATAGAAAAATAACAGGTGAAAACATAACAAAATGAGGAGGAAATAGGGATAACCTCTCCATTTCTATTTTTTGGAAAGGAGGCATGTTCCTTTTATAATGAAAATAATACTTATGCTATATATCTATAAAAAGAAATGGCCTTCTCCAACCAAAAGGGAAGGGGGAGGGGTGAGGCTAAAGATAGCGCTGGGGGAGCTCCAACCAGCTAAACTGCAGCCTGCCAGCACGAGAATATGAAAATCATAAATGCCTTGGACTGAAGGATACTGCCAAGTCCAAGGAGCCTGGAGATGCTGGGAGCTACCTATAGAAGGGGAAGGGCACAGAACGCAGGGTGGTGAAGCAGCAGTTGGCCAGAGAAGGTGATGAGCCATGAGCAAGAGAAATGCTGTGGAGGTGGAAGGAAAGAGCACATTTAAAAGTCTGTGATAAAGCTTTTAAAAAAGAGATAAGTACTAAATAGCTATATATATATATATATATATATATATATATATATATATATATGCATATTAGTTGTCTGAGTCCTTAAGGAGAACCCTCCTCTACTCTTACAATTTTATTTGACATTGTAGGCAAGGTCTGAAGAAAAGTCAGACCCAATGTCTACTTGTGAAGAGGACTAGAAGGGCCCTTCATCATCTCGACATCTCAAGTCCAATAATTCTTAAATAGGGTGAGGCAGAGAGGGAAAAGGACAGCCTCACCTCTGAGTGGAGAAAGGGTGCCTGAACTGTTGTAGAATGATTCCTTTAATTCCCTAGATACCTCAATCCTTGGTTAAGTATCATTAAAATGTATAATAAAAATGATTATTCACAGGGTATGTAGCACATCAAAACAAGGTGAAGGCAAGAAGAAATTCAGGTGAGAACCACTCACCTAGTCCAAAGCCCTATTGTACAGATGTCCAGGGATCTCAAGGAGACATTAATTCAATATGGACTGACTGCATACCACATCTCATGCATTAACTAAGTGGCAGGGCAGGCAAGGCAGGGGTGAGGGTGGAGAATGGAAGGGAGTGGGGAGGAGAAAGAGTACAGAATAAGACTCAAAGCAGAGGTGGTGGAGATACTAATCCCTGTTCCTACAGGACTGGAGATCAGGATGTTTTAAGACCCATGCCAGAAAACTAGCTGATGCTAATCAATGCTGGAAATTCCCAAGAATATAAAGTCGCTTTTAAGTAAGTCAGGATGTATACCCAGCAAAATGTTTTATAGGGTGGGAAGGGTCCACAGAGGAGGACAGTATAAGCCAGGATTCCAGGTTAAACTTTTTTTTTTTTAATGTTGAAAGATACTGGTACTTTTTTTTTTTAAGGTTACTTCCCGCCACCCCTACCCCCAGCTTTACTGAAATATAAAACATGAGTAAGTTTAAGGTATACAACATGTTCATTTCATAGACTTATGTACTGCAAAATAATTACCACCACTGAACTTTTGACCTGTTAAATAAGTAAAAAAACCCTACCTACTGCTCCAAGAAGGGTTCTAGTAGAGAAAGTACAGCAGAGACTGTTAGTTGTCCCAATATCCTTTCTCACCTTCTTTCATAATAACATAACCTCCAATTTGTAGTGGTACATGACCATCCAGAACAAAAATCCCATTTCCCAGTTTTCCCTGCAGCTAAATGTGGCCATGTGACGAAGTTGTGACTAACAGGAGATGAATGGAAATGATGTGCGTCCTTAGAAGTTAGGAGACTTGTCTTGCCCTGTCCTTCCCCCATTTCTCTTTCACTGGTTGGAATGTAGATGTGATAAGAAGCCATCCCTAAGGCACTGCCCTCAAACACATGGCCCAGCAGGCTCACCATCACATTGTATATCTAACCACTATTATTTTGGGTCTCTTTACAGTCATCAAACCGACTGCCCAGTTAAGATAGAAAAGAATGAGAAAGGGGCAGGGGTAGGTTGCAGAAGGTCACGATCACCACCACCGCCGCCACCACCACAAAGGACATCACTAAATCATTCCTACCCCTTGTCCCAGTTTCTCAGGCACTCACCGGCACGCCATGGGACATGAGGGTATTGGGATTCATGAGGGTAACAAGTTGGTGCAGGAGGTCAGGCTGGCTATCAAAGAGCTCAGGTGTCAGCTTCTTCATCACTTCCTCCAAATGTTCTGCTGCAAGCGAGGGTACCCCATACCAAGTCTTCGGCTCCCCCCTGTCAAGTGGAAAGGGTACACACGGAGTGGTCACAACCATGGTCCTGAGGGAGTCCACCCTGCCTCCCTGGTCCCCCAGGGCTCTCCTCACCAATGGAGATAGTTAATGGAGTAACTCCAGTGATCCTCAATATGCCAGCAAAAGGCTGAGAAGACCATGCCCACGTAGAGCCAGGGAACCTTCATGCCGGAGATATCTGCATTGATGTGGCACAGTACGGACTGCTCCAACACAGGCATCACATTCAAGTTCCAACCACTGGTAGCATACTCCTGTCAGGCCAAGAATTTGTGGAAAGAGGATGAGAGTTATGCTAAGGAGCTGAGATCTTTAGCTCAGGAAACCTTAATTTTGAGGTCACAGACCTTTGTGAAACATCTAAGATACAGTATAGGTATTCTTCTCCCCACAAAAATGCACACAACACAGAATTTCAATTCAATTTCAGGGAGGTTGACAGATATACCCACCCTCCAAAATACCTGCAAATTAAAAGCCCTTGTTCTGGACCAAAATGCACCCTTCCCCTGAGGCAGGCCTGGCCCCTCATTTTTTCCTGAACATACAGTCCCAGTTGCTGAACTTCTTATGAATAAGCCAGGTACCCTGCCAGGCATTTTACACACCTTCTCATTTAATTCATGTAACACATTTGTAAGGTAGATACCATCCCCATTCTACAGGTAAGGAAACAGCCAATCTCATGGTTGGAGATGCCATGCCAGTACTAGGCTGTGTTCTTTACCCACATATCATCTCACCTAAATCCCACAGCAACCACAAAAGGCAGGCATAAATATCTGCATCTACAGAGCCACTGAGTCTTTTAGTGGCTAAAATGACTTGCCTAAGCTCACATAGTTGACATAACCACGAATCATCCACTCACCTCCTCCTCAGGGGTTAGGTGCCGCTTACTGTCGCTGACGGGGAAACCGCTGCCAAATTCTTTGGAATGGATGTCAGCCCCATATTCAACAGTCACATCTTCCTCAATGCTATTCACCAGCCGCCAGAACTCCTTCTCCACGAGTTCTGTGGGCACCATCTGGGGAACAGGGGTACCGAATGACAGTGGTCTATCCTATCCTCGCTCCACTGACCCAGGAAAGCTACGACCATCAGGCACCAACACCTCTGACCCTAGCCCTGCACTACCCCAGCCCTCCATCACTTACGTGCACGGGCATGTTGAAGTAATCAGCTTTAAAGGAGTCGGCCATCTCGCCAAAGCTCTGCAGAGTGTATTCCCGGGTAGCCTGCTCAAAGCCAAAGGCTTCAGGGGGGCGCTTACACTCCTGAAACCCAAAGGAGAACATGTCACCAAGACAGAGGCAAAGAGGGGGAGAAGCCTCAAAAGCTGAGCTGGAATACTGTAGGAGTAGGGAGGGAGAATAGCCCTAGGTCTGCACTTAAGGCCCTTGAGGCAGGCCTCCCTTAATAGCTCCACCTTTTCCTCCTAGCACTTCAGCTCAATTAGTCTTCATTCGCCACACGTGCACTACCATACTTTTGCTCTTCTTTTCAAGACTTGACTACCTAAACCATGGGCTCTGACTTAAATATGCTACCCTATGCTCTTCTGCCACCATTCTTTTTCTTGAGCTAAAATATAAGCTTATGTAAGGTGCTCAGGGAAGCTTTTTTATGCCCAGATTGGAACTATAGGCCTAGGAAAATGGCAGCGAATATTCTACAATCGTAGCTTGGAGGATGGGAAACGAAGGCACTAGCTTCTCCAGTGCCAAACCCTATACTGTTCCTGTTTTTTAGGCTGTCTCAGGAGACTGGCTGTGGGCTGACCTCACTTTGTACCTACGCTCATGGCTTTAGATGAGAGCTGTATATACCCCAGAGTCACACACATCGTCTGCTCACGTCTGAAAAATAAATGTCAATCTGGTCCACTGGCACATAACCACTTAGAATCAAGCAGAGCTGACAGTCTTCTGTTGTCTCCAATACTGTTAGTATCCAAACTCTTCCCCAAAGGAATCTCCACCACTACCAAGGCCATTCATTATGCACTGCCCTGGTCTCTTTCCTCATCTGTATGTTGTGTGTGTGTGCACAGGCACACCTGGTCTCTACAACCACAGTTGAGGCCCTAAGATAAGGCAAGAGAGATTATCAACGTCTGCTCTCCAGAAACCCAGAAAGAAGTGTAGGTGAACACCCAGCATTTGGATGAAGGTAGGAAGCTCATGGAACGAACTTGGCAGACTTCCCAGGCCTCTTAGCCCTCACGGCCCCTTCAGCTGCTCTCCTTACTGCCTCTCTTGCACTAGCTACATTCTTCCCCTATACCCTTGCTTCTGAATTCCCTCCATTCCCCAGTCTAGAATGACTGCCCAGTTCTTCTAGTGAAAGTCTACATCACGGCAAACCAATTTAATTATCACAACGGAAGAAAAACAACTAAATATTATATCCATATGACAGATCCCCTACAAGGAAAACAAATCACACTCATGAATGAATAACTTAGAAAAATTATAAAGTAACGTATGAAAATATACAATAAAATCCCAAATTTGTTAAAGATAGTTATATATATGCAACGACAAAAAGGTGAGAAGAAAATATACGACGATTAACAATGGTTGTCTCTAGGTGGTGAAATAGGTAATTTGTGCTATTTTCCAAGCTTTTTTTAAAAAACATACAAAGAAAAACTTGGAAATCAAAAGAACAATTTTTTCTTCATATTGTTATCCTCCAAATCTCAATCCTGACACCTACCCTTAGTCATTTTCCTCTCCTCAGAACTTCTACAACTCTTGAGTTTCTAACATACAATTTAGCATTCGATTATACGTCATCACATACAGCCTGTCTAATCAGGACTCACTTCCCCGGGTGGTCTGGGAGCTCCCGGAAGACACATGCGAAGGCTGAGTCTTCTCCTCTTTTTCCCAAAGCTTTGTCCATCCTAGCCTCACCCCAGGGATACAAAACACAAGACTGTGGCTGAGCTAGGATGCTGCTCTCAGTAAGGCCAGATGAAGGAAGGCAAGGATACCTTATGAGGCAGACATGGACCAGGGCTGGGCAGGTCTTACCGCCATGACACACTTTGGGCACCGCCAGACACCCTTGGGAATCTCAGGCAGAGGAGGCAGCAGGCAAAAGATGTGGTAGTTGTCATCACAGCCATCACACAGCAGGAGTTTGTCGTCCTCATCTCCGCGGGAACACATCCGGCATACATATGACTCGATCTGCCAGAGGAGGGAAGCAATAGTTCATCCACCTAAGCCCTGCCCAGCCTTCATATAGCAGACTCCTCCAGAAAGGAGCCAGGTCCACAGAGCTCTCCATCAGAAACCTGCAATGCTTGCTGGCTGGATCATTCACGTCCCCGTACAGGCTAGTCACGCTAGGTCGGAGTTTAACTGCATGCACGTATCATCTCCTCAAACTGGTAGAGCTGTGAGAGCAGAGTTTTTATCATTCAATCTAGGATCCCCCATTTTTATTCATTCAATAAACGTTTATGGAACACTTACATGTTCAACAATAAGTACAGTGATGATGATAACATGGCAGCTGCCTTCTGAAGGCCTGTAGTACTAGAGACACACGTTCATAAAAGTTAAAGGGCAGTGCAGAAGCTGCCAATAGCAGCCCATAAAGGCTACTGTGGGAGCCTACAGGAGGAAGCACTCAAATCAGCTGGAGATAAGGAGGGACAGCCTCAGAGAAGAACTTCATTGAAAAGGTAACACCTGAAACCGAAACCTGAAAGCAAACTGCAGTGGAGCAGAGCACGGGGGAGAGATTCTTTCAGACAGAAGAAACAGCGTGTGCAAAGGGTAAGGAAAGAAAGAGCATGGCCCGTCTCAGGGAAAACACGAACACACCTACAAGTAGTTCAGTGTGGCTATAGCAGAGTGAGGGGGGCAACGCTGGGGAATGAGGCTAGAGGTCAGCAGGGACTGGATCATGCATGGTAATGAGGAGCTTAGCCTTTATCCTGAAGCAGTGGACAGGGAGTCTCCTTCTCTGGACCCTTCCAGCACTTCGTGTTGACAGCACTCGATCACCCTTTCCTGTTCTCTATTCCATGTGACTTGGCCTCGTTTCCCCAATTAAGTGAGCTACCTGACGGCAGGGCCCACCAGGCCCCCTTTTCTGCTTAATGCGACCTGGTCCAGTGTCATGCTGGGGAAATGCTCATTGAAGGGACGAAAAGCAGAGCATTAGGAAGTCGGGGCTGGGTCCTTACAAACTGGGCATTGCTGTGGTTCCTCCGCAGCCTCATGGTCATCTTGGTGCAGGGCTCTGGGCTGTGACTCAGCTCCTCTTTGCTCTCCAGGAAGGCCTTGGGTGAGGTTGACTCCACCTTCATGTCCCCTCCTGAATCCTCCTTCACCACTACGGTGGGGGGACACTCAGGCCCTTCCTTATCTGGGAGAGCAGAACAGCTCTAAAGTACAGGTCTGGAACACTCAGGGCCCCACCTCCTCTCCCCAGGTGAGACCATCCTTCATACTGCCCCAGCCTGTCAGGCCTCACCTTTCTTCCGCAGAGTCTTATCCTTGGCCATGAGGCCCAGGCCCATCATCTTGGGGCCTGCCCCATAGATCTGTAGCTTCTTCAGCTCCGGATTCTTTTCAATGTCTTCTTCCGTGGGTTCCGGCTGGAAGAAAAGGGAAATGAATCAAGACTGCTACCTGCCCCATCCTAAAAGTACAACAGCTTAGATCATACTGGGTTGTCGGAAATGTCATGACGCATTTTTGCAACGAAAAACATAAAAAATACGTCATGACTTTTCCGACAACCCAATATATCACCCGAGCTTATGCCAGGGGCTGAGGCATGGGTGGGCCAGGGCAAGAATTCAGAGCTGCTTTTTGGAGATGGGGTAAATGAGCTTCCTCCTCAGCTATCTTGGAAATGAACTAAGACAGGCTCTCAATTTTCCCAACCATAAAATTGACAATATTAACTCCTACCTTAGAGTTACAAGGAGGTGTGGGAATAACATAAAGAAATCTAACAGGGTTTGGCACTACTAATAAATGGCAGTGACTAATATGATGTGCTAAATTACATGCTTCGGTAAGCCCAGGGACAGTGTCCACCTTGTTCTCTGTTGTATCCCCAGTGCCTAGAAGAATGCCCGGCATGTAAGCTTCTGCCTGAAGCTAGGCTATAGCTGTAAGGAGAAAGAAGAGTTCTACCCCTATAAGCAGAGTGAGTCAGGAAAGGAACAAGGCAGGCAAGAAGGGCAGACATAGAAAAGATACTGTATGAGCAGATCAAGACCTAGTTCAAAAGCTCAGCTGAGCGTGGAGGAAAGAGCAAGAGTGAATTCAGAGAGGCTCACTACTATTCAGAACTAGAGAACTGAGAGAAGGGCGAGCGGAACAGGAAACAGAGCCTTGGCTAGAGGGAGAGCGAGGACTCTCTCCACCCCCAAGCCCTAAGTTAGAAGGGAAGTACTCACATCAGGCTGCAGTCTCTTGGCCCGCCGGCCATAGCTGTTGAACTTGGAAGGCTGCACAGACTGTCGAAGGGGGATGCTGTGGGGTTTGTATTCCTTGTCCTTCTCCTCATTATCAAATGGACGTGTGTTACACTGCTGGGGACAAGTGAGAGGTAAGTGTCAGGGCATGGGGCCCCAATCCCCAATAGCAAGGACTTCCCTCTACCCTCACCCAGTGGCAACCAAAGCTGTGGTTGCACCTCCTGACCCATACCACTTGGCTTCACTGGTCTTGACCACTGACACCCAGCATACACTTTGGGAATTCTTCTCATGCCTTTGCTTATGCCATTTCTCCTTCCAACCACCTCCGCAAAACCATCTCCCCAACTAAATCAGACTCCATCTCTTCCCAGACCTCTCAAGCCCAAAAGATCTCTCCCTCCTCTGAATTCCTCTACCAGTTAAAACCTTGTCACATAATGGTTAGCAGGCTGGCCCCGCGGGTAACTCCAGGACCTCTGACACTGGGCAATGTGAGCAGAGAATGAATGCCACTAGAAAAGAGTCGGGTCTAGCTCCGAGGTCTCTAGTCCACTAAACCAGTTTCATTAAGAGCAAATTTGGACATCTGCATCTGGTGGGGGCGGGGTGGGTGTGACGCCGCCTTACCACCAGGTTGGCTCCAGACTGGTACATCTCATAGGGGTAAACGATGCGTTCATAGTGGGAACGTAGCAGGGAGCCAATGTTTTTGCCTGGTGGGTAGTTGAGGCGCTGGGCCACCCGGGCCCACCGACGGTCCTTGCAGATAGCTTCATAGCCACCTTCCTCCACGACGATCTGCAAGGACAAGCAGGAAGGGGATGTGGATGCGCTATATGTACAAGAGGGAGTAGGCCTGCAGAAAGGGCAGTGAGGACAACCCCAGCCCCTCACTTCACTGGGGGCTACCCCCTCCCTCCTACCACCACCACACAGACTCAAATTTCAGCAAGAGACGCCCAGAAGTTCTGATGACAGCTCGTGTGCTACCAGGCTGTGCCCCTTCCATTGCAGCCTACAGATCCAATATCCAAACCAAGGGAGTCCCCAGAGCACCAATGATATTACGGTGTGGGGTGGGGAGGGGTTTAAAAAAAAACCTGTTCTTACTTTGCTGAGGCTGTAGAGGTCCAAGATCCGCCGTTCGACATTGGGAATCTTTAAGGAGGAGCCCTGGATTTCCCAGAATTTAGCAATCTGGTCCAAGTAGTTCAGTTTCACTCTCGTCTGGGCCTGGAAGAGAAATGGCTTAAAGAGGCTGAGCTTTCCAATTCATCCCGTCTTCTGGCTTATCTTAGGGGAGAAAGGGTACAGAGCAGCCAACTACTCAGGGCCTCTCCCAATGAACTGGATCCCAAACTCCAGGCTGTGTTTAGCCCACCTCTCTCTCATCTCTGCCACCTTCTAGTTAATAGGATAAGCCCAAGGTCCCAAAATGGAGAGGGTCCGATCACAACAGCCAAAACTTTACATATACTCTTTCTCAATCTCCCTGACAGGGCTGGGTGAGTACTGCCATCTCTTTTACAGAGAATCTGTTTCCTCAAGTCACACAGCAGGTAACAAGAGATCTGAATGCCAGTATAATGAATATAGATAATATTACACTACAATTATGTAATGTGATAAATATCACTACACCAGCAATCATATTACTATAATTAACATGCCATATACCTTAAACTTACACAATGTTACATAAAAGTAATATGCCATATACTTTAAACTTACACAATGTTACAAGTCAAATTTATTCAATTAAAAAGACAGAGAGATCTGGATGTCAAATAAGTTTCAGCGTTTCTTCTGCTACCGCTTTGCTGTATAGCCTCAAGCAAATCAGTTTTCCTCTCAACCCGTTTTCTGATAATAAAAGGGAAATAAAACAACTGCCCAGTCCACTTACCCCAGAAGGGCGGACTTATGAGAGGAACAATGAAGACCCTCTGGAAATTCTAGAATTTGATCTAAGCTCTAGGCATGTTTCGGAGAATGAAGGCTCCAGGAGAGCACATTCACCTTTTCTTATGCACCATGAAACTTGTTCCATGACAGCTGAAGGGTGAGAGACAGAATGGCCTAAAGAACTAAGAAATGGTGTACCAAAGTAGTACTGGCACTTGGCCAGCCCAGGATTTGGTGTGGGCCAAAGATCCAAGGAATAAAGTATGTCCCATGCTTCCGTGAAATCTCAGTGACCCAAGAAGGGCTCCACAAGGCCCTAAGTCTATAACCACCTTACCCTGATCAGAGTGCCTGACTCTAGGGAGAACTAGTTAAGTCACTAGCATTCACTACTTTGCTCTAATCCTATTAGGGGGAACAGGGACAGGTCTTTCTATTTCATAGATGAGAAAAACTACAATTTACTTGTGGAAGGAAGCAACCTATGGCTCCTAAGCTGCCAGAACTCCTAAGAGGCCAGGAACTGTGCTCCCTCCATTTCAACCCCTTGGCTTTCCAACTTTGGCCTCATCCTTGCTCCTCCCCTGTCATTAGCCATCAATATCTTTCTAGAAAACCTGCCCCTATCCCATACTAGACAACACTTTGCCCTAGCTGTACCCCCACAGACGTGGGCAGAGCCATTTCTCTAAGGATCTTGTACCCTTACAAGAGATAATTTTTGCTCTGATCCGAACAGTACTTAAACTGACCCTAGAACAGTGATTCTCACTGAGGGGCAATTTTGCCCCCCAAGAGACATATAGCAATGCCTGGAGATATTTTTGGTTACCATAACTGGGAAAGGGTGGGTACTACCGGCATCAAATGGCTAGAAGCCAAGGATGCTGATAAATATCCTGTAATACACAGGATAGCCCTTCATGACAAAAAAATTATCTGGGCCACAATATCAGTAGTGCCAAGGTTGAAGAACTGTGATCCAGATGACAAGTAAGCTTTTTAGGTCATGGGTATTTGGTTGGGCCTAATAACCCCCAGGACATCTAGTAAGGCTTGTGGATACATAATAATGAGGGAGAGGGGGTGGTAGCATACTTCTAATCTACATCTTAGATGGGAAACTCCAGGATCTTACCTGAAACTGGCTTTACAGTACACACTCTCATTAACCCGGGACATTCTCAAGCCCTCAGTGGAAAACCTCACCTACCCATGCAAAGGGCCTGGACTTCCTGTACAGAACAAAAGGGCGAGGGAATAATCTACCTGCCTAACCTTTTGCCCAAGTTTGCAACCATTCCAGCGTCCACACAGACCAGTTTTTGTGTTGTTCCCACCCATCTACCTCACTAAGCACCATGGAAGGAATAACAGGAAGCACAGGGTTGTGGATGAATTGGATGATGAGGCCCAACTCAGCTGGCCAAACAAGGGGCTCAGCCAGCCCCATACTTCCCTTTTGTTGAGTCAGGCAAGGTAGCTTAGCTGACAGGGGAACTTCAGAGGTAGCAAACATTTGTGGGAAAGGGACAGCCCCAGCCTTTGGGCTACCACATCAGAAATGCTAAATGCCCCTGCTCTTGGTTATAGTCAGAGCCCTAAAGCTTCCTCCATGCCCTCCGTGCAACTTCACAGGAGAGAGAATAAAAAATAAAGGCCCAGTCAATAGATACCTTAGCCAGAGAAGGTATGAGGGAAGAGGGGTCAGAGCTCACGTATCCATTCTCCCAACCCCGCCACCAGCTGTTAAGTCTTCTCACCTCTAGTTCATTCAGCCTCTGGATTCGGGGAGTAAATCTGAAGTTGTCCACTTCTACAGCAAAGGGTGGCTGCCAGTCCTGAGGAGGTACAGAGGGGAAAGGGAGTTGGGTTATTCCAGCATAGTGCAAGACCAGAGGGCACCAAAAGCAGCTCAGCACTCCACTCACCTTCCCAAACCCCTAGCCACCCCAGACCTTTTAACCTGGCAAACATTCAGCCCAATTGTGCCACACAGAACTCACATCAGGGCCTTAGCAGCCCCTCAAGTCCACACCCAACAAGTCCAGGCCCAGGCCCTGGGAACTTTCTCCCAAGTCCTTCCCTAAAGTAAAGTGCTAGAATTTTAAGAAATAGAGAGATGGGACCCAAAACAGTTGACCCCAAACTCTCCCTACATCCACATTAAACCCTTCATCCCCTAGGCATGTACTGTGGGACACAGTCTGGAAGTGGAAAGCACACAGGGTCTGGAGTCAGAAGACCAGGGTTCATGTTCTAGCTCTCCTCTTGACTAGCTATGGGATTTTACCTTTCTGAACCTGTTTTGTCATCTGTAAGGTGGGAATATAAACTCTTGCCCTGGCTTTCTCATAAGACCAATATGGAAAATTAAACTGGTTTTCAAATGAAAATGTTACTCAAAGGTACCATCATTAAGACTTGACATCTAAGGCTGATCCCACTACCCAATACACATGCAGGGTAGCTCAGCTCTGATTCTGGCAGGGTTTCAAGGTCTAGGCCTTTAATGTCTGTTCTCTCCGTTTAAAGGGCCTGAGATAAGACACTGCAGGGAAGAGCAAGGAACAGGGAGCAAGAATCTGTATCACTCACCCAGTCTGGGAGGCTCCTGTGGGTCCTCTCTCAAACATCTGCCAGCAAGAGGCAGGGGAAGAAGCACCGGGGGTGGGGGGTGAGGGGGTATAAGTGCTGGGATGCCCAACTATGGTGGCAAAGAATGGGAGGTTTGGGGGAGGAGGGAAGTCAGGGGAAGATAATAAAAGTGGGGAAGACTCTGTCCTGCCAAGTTGGAGCTTGTTGTGTCCTGCCCAAAAGGTGGCTGTGGAGAGCCCCCTCCCCAGTACCCTCCTCCACAAAACCTCCCATGCAGTCCTCTTCTCCCCAGGGCCCTGGCTCCCGCTGTGGTGGTGAGAAGAACCTACAGTAACCTAGACCAATGCCCTCATTTTACGAAGGGGGTAAGTGAGGCCCAGAGAAGAAATGTGATTTCTCCAAAATCTCATGCTGAGTTAGTGGTTGAGTCGAGAATAGAGCCCGTGTCTTCTGACTGCCAGGCCAAGGCTCTTTGCACTACACCAGGCTACCAGTGCTCATACATACAGATGGAAAGGGGGGGGGGGGGGGGACAGGAAAAGAAAAGAAAAGAGAAGAAAAGAAAAGGCTGTTGGCCTCTTTTGCATGCACATATTTAGAAAAGGGGCCAGAGGACTCATACTTGCATCCACACATACTTCCCCCAACCTCCACGCAGGTCGCAAACACCTGGAGCTCAGTGAAGCAGGGGCTTAAAAAAAAAAAAAAAAGACTAAAATGTTATAGCTCAAGCCCAGACAAGCTCCCCATGCATTCTTGCCTCCTATTAGTAGGGCATTTCCCCCACTCAGTGCAGGTAGCCCAGGTAGAAAGGTGCTCAAGCCGCAAACCCCCGGCACCCTTCTTTCCTGCTGAATCAAGTTCTACATTAAGAATAAGCGCGACTTCAAGCAACCTGACAGGAAATGGCAGAACCGGAATCCTAGAGCAGGAGGAGCTGTGGGTGCAACAGATAGCTGAGGAGGTCCAGCAAACCTTCCTGCCTGGCTCTCCCTGGAACCTATGAGCTCCCTCATCCTGCCTTCAGCCCCATTCTCCTGTGTGCCAATCACTCAGCAGCATGTCAGTACTATCGGAATGGTGCTAAAAAGACTGACTGCCTGATGCAGGAAGCAAGGCCCTTCCAAGCTCCCCGGGTGTACTTGAGGGTACCAACACTCTCCTCCCACCCATCTTCCCCAAGACTAGCAGTCACCTGTCTAGCAATTCAGAACCCAAATTGCCCTTCCTCAAGCAAACCTCCATTTCCAAGCACCCACCGATACACAGGTTCCCACCCTGGGCCCAACCACCACTTGGGTGAGTGCTTCAAATTCCAGCCAGAAGGCCTGGCTGCCTATAGGCGGCTGAGAAGCAGCCCTACAAGAGGAAAAGGGAAAAAAAAAACAGAAAAAGAAAAACAACAGAACAAAACCAGACAGCCAGGTCTCCTGAATTGGAGAGCAGCACACTGTTGAGGCAGAGAAGAGAAGCATAACAAAGGGCGCCCGCCCCCCCCCCTGCCCCCTTGCAAAGGACAGTGTCACACACACTAGGGATATATCATTTTTTCCCTTCCTGGTCCCCCAAGGAAGGGTAACAACACCTGCACAAAGCCAGCCTGCCCAGAACAATCCAAGATAGAAAAATGGAAATTCAGGCCTCAACTATCCCCTATGTCAAATATTGCTTCCTCGAGGCTGCCCAGGATTCAGCTTGTCCTTTCTGCTAGCCTTCCTGACCTCTCACTAACCACCGCCACTCCCTCACCATGGACAAGGATACCTCAGAGATCTGTGGCCAGGCTCCAACAAGGAAGAAATTAGCTTACCCAACACCTCCCAGAGGATCCATTTGAAACCAGCCTAGATCTGTGGCAGAGCACCAGAAAGCACTAAGTTAAATAAGGAGGCCTGCGGTGCCCTCCTCAGGTGGCAGTGAGGCTTCCCATCCTGTTTCGGCCAGGGATACCCACTCGAAAACACCCTGTTCCAGGCAAACTCAATGTCTGCCCTTGGAATCCCAAGTGGTGACTGAACATACACATCGTCATTTCTCCTCCATGCCAGCCTATCTTAGCCCTTTGGGGACTTCTCCTGGCCTGAAGCCAGGCCTAGGAGCAAAGATATGCCCTTTGTCGCTGACCTCTGGGATTCAAGCATTCCGAAGGAGGCAGACTTCCATAGCTCCATTCTGTTTCTAGGAGTCCAAGAATCCCCTATCCTCTGGGACCTCCTACATCCTGGGACAGAGCAGAGTAGAAATCCTCTGAGAAGGGCTCATACCCCACCAAGCCAACTGGTCCAAGCCTCGCCATAGAAGTCAAGTCTGGGGAGGGGTGATGTGCAGCGAAGGCCCAGATGCTGCCTTCAACTAAGAAAAGGGGACAATTCCCTGCACCCGTCTCAGGGGAGCCAGACAGAGCATTCCCTGTGAGACTGATTTCCTGACTGATTCTACCAGGCCAGGCTGACATTATCATAGATAGATTGGCCTGGCAGGGTGTGAGTAAACATGAGTCAATTCACATAGGAGCAAACCAGTGACCACATCAAACACCTTCGCAGTCACAATAATTACCACTTATCCAGTGCCTACTACACATAGACGCGACCTAGTTTAACCGAATTTTTGAAATAACCATTCATGGGACCCATTTCACAGGCTTTGAGAAACTATATTACTTGTCCAAGGTCACACAGCTGGGAAGCTGCGGAGTGGTGTTTCGAACTCAGGTCTGTCTCCCTTCAGAGCTTCCCCCTACACCACACCGCCTGCCTTGAGAGAAGTGATGACAGTAGATAGGAGAAAGGCCTTACTTAGTGCAGCCTTGACCTGGGTGGTCCGGGGCAACTAAGAGATGTGTGGGTGTCTCTTCGAACTCTCCCGGCCCACTAGGCATACCTGTCTGGACCCTTACTAGGAGTGATTCTGAAAGGTGAAGTGGGAGTGGGGGTAGGTCTCTGAGCCCAAGTCACTTGGGGGCCTCACCTCACGAGGACCCCCGGCCCCAACACCCTTTCTCCGATCCGCGCCGCATCCACAACGGTCCCAGCCACCCCATTTTCCCCACGTCTCAAGCTGCCCCCCCCCACCGCCCCCAGACTCCCCTGTCCGCTACTCTAGGTCCCTGGCCTCGCCGACGACGACCACCGGCCCCAGGCCTTACCGCGGGTGGGCGGATCTTGCAAATGCCCGACTTCTCGGCGATGGGCCTGATTTTCGCGATGTAGCCAAGAGGGTCTCGGAACTCGGCCCAGCTAGGTTCGAACACCGGGCACTCCGGCGGTGGTAGGAAGTCGTCAGACCCCGGCTCCATGGTGGGCCCTAGGACTGGAGGGTTCGGACCACCCTTAAGGACTCATGGCGGACGCTGCTGTATGAAACCGAGGCACTGCTCGGAGACTAGGCCCTAAGCGGGGCGGCCGCCGCCCGCCGAGGGCCAAGGGGGCGTGTTGGTTGCCGCGCACTGAGAGGCACAGGCTGACGCTAGTGCTACCGCCTCTTCGTCCTGCTTCGTTGCTTCCAAACTCTGCCGCTGCCGCCCAACTACCACAGCCTTCACGGCCACAGCTACCTCCCAACCACCGCGGCCTTCATCGCCGCCGCCGCCATCTTGGTTTGTCAGCGTCCCCCCCCATCCTCCCCACAACAAACCGGATCCCTCCGCGGGGTGTCCCTCCGAGCCTCGTATATCTTGTGTGAGGCCAGGCCCTAAGAAGCCTTCATCCCGTGGGGGTAGAGCAGAGTCGGCAGGCGTGGGTTCCCTATTTGGAAGCGGGAACTCAAACGTAACTCCCAGACTGAGAGCAAATAGTCCCCCTCAGAGGCGGAGGAGCAAAGTTGTAATTAAAATACCGGATCCTTTTTCCGGATGGACCGGCGGTGCACGTTTAAAGGCCAGTGGTGCGCATGCGCCGTATGGAGACAGACCGGAAGAGGAGCAGGCGTTGGTGGGCGGGAGGCCGAAACTGGCACCACCCCCCGCCCCCACTTCGATGACCTCAGCCCTGGCGGGAGCCCCGCCCCAACATTCTCGTCTTTCTGGTGTGAGCCAATGAAGGCAGCTCCTGGTGCCTATGTGCGGGCGACCCCTTCTGCCAGCCGGCAGGTTAGGGGAGACGTAAGGAGTTCCCAGCTCTAGGCGCTGACGGCTCTGGGGCTTTGAAAGAAGGAAGGCAGGAGGCTGCTCACTCCCCAGGAATTATAGCTTTTTAGAATCCTGGGTCTCAAGGAAAGGAAGGAAATATTTATTTCATCCAAGGTTATGCGTAGAGATCTCTCAGGGCTGGAGCTTCCATTCTGACCCCCAAAGAGTCATTGTCAGTCAGCATTTTAATGAACACTTTCAGCTGGTCCGTGTACACTTTTATTATGTGCACATTTGTGGAATGTACTACAAAATAAGCCTGAGTGTATATAGTATTTTAACTATTGGATGTTTAGCAGCAGCGTGTTTATCTATCACTTCTTAGTGCCTACCGTATGAGAAACACTGCCCATTTGTGAGTCTATAGTGTACTTATCAAACATTTATGTACACGGATTGTATTTATTGTGTATAGCCTGTCATGCATTTGAGTACCTACTATGTGGACATCTATTCCCATTGTGTACATGTTTGTGGAACAGTTTCTAAATAGGTTTATCACAACTATTTTGAATATCAAACCAGTACTTTACCCATACATCAGGCATCTACTGCATTTGAGGATCATCTGTGCTATTCAACAGTTGCACATAAAGTTTGAACACCTGCTGTGCACATATTAGAGTACTTGTGTACATGCAGATTAAGTACTTATTTTGTGTTCTGCCATCAGACTGAATGAATTCCTTAAGGCAGGGACCATGTGGACTTTTACGTCCTTAACACTTGGCATAGTAAACTAAATTAATGTTAAGTAAACAAAAGAAAAATGAATATATTTTTGAGCAGTCATAGTATATATTGACTGAAAATGATATAAACTCTTGGAAACATTTTCTGTGTGTATTAAGCATCTGCTGTATACTTGAATATGTTTGAAGAGGGTAGGGAGTATCATTCATTCAGTTAATTGTTCCTAATCACATACTGTGTCCCAGTTACGTACATCATTCTGCCTGCTTCAGGACTGAGCTAAGGAGAACCTATCTACGGGAGCAATGCACACTGGTTGGAGCTCACACCCTGGGGTCAGACAGACCCAACTTCTAGTCCCGCCAGCTCTGCCATTTTCTACTTATGTGACCTGGGCAAGTCCCAATTTCTGAAACAAATGGAGATGATAATACCTACCTGGCAGAGAGAAGGCCCTCAGTATCAGTTAACTGTTATTTTTATTTCTGAAAGTCAACAACCAATATGTCAAATCTCGTTAAGAATCTCTTTTGTGCCAGGCATTGCGCCTAGTGATTTCTTATTGTTTTTATCACCTGAGTCTTTATATTACCTTGAACATTTAGAATCTTTATCCCCACTTGGCTTGTGAAGAAACTTGTCCCAAGTAATACCAATAGTGACATCTCCTTCCTAGTTTTCTAGGTGTCAGGGGAAACCTCAGCCCCTCTGCACTGGAAACACATGTGAATGACCCAACCAAACAACTGTCTGGATGGGAAAAAGAAAGCTAGGGGAGGTGATGCTAATAACAGTAAAATCACTAGCCTCTCACATGTGTAAACACTGAACAGCCCACATAGCTCTTTCATATCAATTATTTCCCTTAATCTTTGCAAGGGTCTTGGGAACGATGTAGGTTAATTTACCTATTCTGTAGATGAGGAACCATGTTCCAGAAAGATTGAACAACTTGCCCACTGTTACACAGGAAGTTGCTGACTCTTGGTCAAATGCTCTTCCTCTCATTCGCTCTCACCAATAATAGAACTGGGCAGGAGAATGGTGAGAAGAATGAAGAAGGTGGGAAAATATGCCAAATCCTAGGCTGAAAAAGGAAGTTTGGCCTTTCCATCTGGAGGCAGCTTAGTGAAGGACAAAGAGCACGAACAGGAGTTGTGAGACCAGGTTTGGGGTCTTAGTTCAGCCCAGGCTTCCCATAGCCTTCTCTGAGGTCCTTAGCCCAGACATTCCCCCCACCACCCTGTAAGTGCAAATGGAAATTGCATAGGGTCTTTAAAGCCAACCAGATCCAATTCATTCATTCGCAAATATTTGTTAAATTCCTACTATGTACCAGGCACTTTTGGGGGCCCTGGAAATATAATGGTGACCAAGGCAGACATGGTCCCTGGTTTCCTGAAGCTGACATTCACCCACTGAGATCTGCCAAGTACCTCACCTCCCTGAGCCTTGATTTTCTCATTTATCCAACGAGGTTCTATAATCCCTTCTTCACAGGGTAGTTATGAAGATTAGAAATAATGACTGCCATTCATCAAGGGCCAGGTGCTATGAAATAGGTATTGTTATCTGTGTTTGACAGATGGGGAAACTGAAGCTCCAAGAAGCATAAACTTACCCAAGTCACATGGCTAGGAAGTGGCACAACTAAAATTCAAACCCAGGTCTGTCTGACTGCCATACAATTCTGCCTGTACAAGTCTCAGATGGCGTCACCCCGGAGACACACACACACACACACACACACACACACACACACACACACATGAAGGTGCTCAGGAAATGAGTTCCTTTCCCAGGCCTTGAGTCCTGCTGAGGACCAACTTGAGTCTGGGCACTGCAGGGTGAAGAATTGGGATGCACCGGGGAGCTCACCCTGGACTGGAGGCTGGGTTGGCCTCAGGCACCTACCTGAGAGAGAGGGTCTGGTATGGAGCTGGTGCAGAGCAGTGATTGGAAGGCTCGGCTGGGCTCTTGACCACACTCACCCCGTCCATGTTTTCTGGATGAACTGGATAAGCATGACTTTGGCCTCACTTTTTTGATTTGTAAACTAGGGTCCCTTCCAGTTCTGAAGTAGGTATGAGTTGTGAGTTCTGACTCCTAAAGAGCTCTGGAATCCATCTCCTCCTGCCATGCCATTTTCTAATCTTCTACTCTGTGTGAGAGCCATTTACTTTCTCTAGCCTGATTATTAAAAGAGCCTCCTCAAGGTATCAAGGTATCTGTGTGAACTCATGGTTTTATATACATATATGGAGAGAGAGAAATATAGACATATATTATGTACTTAATACATATAATACATACAACAATAAAAAGATATATTCAAGATAATGATAACTCCGAATGAATTATGATAGTAGTGGATTATAACTCATTGAATAAAATAAAAATCTGTAACTCCACACTGATACAAATACACAAAATGAGGGAAAAGGGAAAGCTCTTCCTTAAAGGAATGATGAGTGAGAAAATCATTTTTCAAATAAAAAAGCAAACTCTTAAAGCAGCTATAACACCGAGTACCCAAACCTTGGTTTTTCAAAGCCATTCTCATCCAAAAAGAGCCAAGTGTCCTTGGAAAAAAATGGCTGATTCCTGGACTGGGCAGGGAAAGTACAAGATGGGCCTGGAGCACCTTGTGGTGCCGGAAAACAAGGAAGCGCTCAAAGAAAGATGGAGACCTGCCGAAAGGGCACAGGAGCCAGCTTAGAGGGCCTCTTGCTGGGCAAGTCTGGGGCATTTGGAATATCACAATGAAGAATGGCGTGCGTGCATTATAGCCCATTGAATAAAATAAACAACCATGAATCCGTGAGGATATAAATAAATAAATGTGGGAGATGGTAAAGCTCTCCCTTACATTGGAAAGCCAACTAATCCGAGTCAAAAGAATGATGGCATTCGAAAATCACCATTTGGCTATCGGGAGAATCATTGTAAATGCTAAAACTGGTGGGTGAAAGTTTGAGCAGTCACAGGATAGTTACATTATATTGATGCATCTCTCCACAAGATACTCATTAATTACAAAGGGAAAAACAGTCACTTTACAGTGGAGACATTATATAGCTCAATGTATCCCTTGGTCTGACTTTAGCTCCCACTGAGGCCCTGGTGAGAAAACCTGTGGCAACAGAGGAATGAGGGTACATGGACTGCTCACACCCATCACCCCTGGGCTGCCCTCTCCCGTGCCTCTCTCATTATTCCACAAACACATCGCAGACTCACACACCGCCAGGCCTTTTCAGACGCTGCTTCCTCTGATAAATACCCTTCTTTACTGGGCCAGTTCCTACTCACCCTTCGAGACTCAGTGAAAGGGGAAGTTCCAGATACCCTTCCCTGACCCACCCCACCCGTCTCCAAGTTGGGTTTTCCCCTTCTTTGTGGCCTCATACATGCTGTGCTTCCTTCTTGGCCTGTACTTATTATGTTGTGTTGACATATCCCTGCCAGGCTGTCCACTCCTGAAGGTCTTCTCCTGCACTGTCCAATATGATAGCCACTACCCACATGTAGCTATTTACATTTAAATGTAAACATTTGGTTCCTCAGTGGTACTAGCCACATTTCAAGTAGCCACGTGTGGCGAGGGGTGACCATACTGGAGAGTGCAGTTACAGGACATTTCTACCATCACAGAAAGACCTATTGGACAGCACTGGTCTAGGACAAAGATAAGAACTCTGTGAGATTCCAGGACCTTTGTCCTTTGTTAACGTGTTGTCCCTCTCCAACCACATTCCTAAAGATACTGGCAGTAGAACCTTTGATACAAAGATAGCCACCAGTCAGTGAGCCTCCAGGGAGGAGGGAAGGTGGGGCAGGGATAGCCCAGTGCTGGGACTGCAATGAGGATGACATTGGAAAGAGTGGAAGGAAACATGAGGACTTTCCAGGGGGCCCAAAAACTTGGTACACAGGTGCATCAATCAATACATCAACCAAAGATAACGTACTCTACGATTAGAAAGAACCATTCATTCAAATCAACCAAATGTTCGTGTCATCTGTGCTGTACCAAGCACTGTGCCGGGCAATGCTCTGGACAGAGATGATTCAGATCAGTGTCACTTTTGAGCCACTTATCGCCTGGTGGGGAAGACAGATAATGACACCAGGGACCTCAGAGTACGTGACCAAGGGCACATTCTGTGAGGGATGGGTCCTTCAAGCCCATCTCCCAAGAGTAAGAAAACCTTCATCAGGCATGTTGGGAAGAACACATCTGGTAGGGGGGAAGGCACAGGTAGAAGAGGCACAGTTGACCCTTGAACAACGTGGTGAGGGTTGGGGTAGGGGTGCCGACCCACCCTGGATCAGAAACCTGCATATAAATGGACCTGCGCAGTTGAAATCCGTGTTGTTCAAGGGTCAACTGTACTGAGTTTGGAAATTACATGCAGGCCTTTTCAGGGAACAGTGAGTGGATGGCCAAAATGTGGGTGAGGAACGAGAGTTAGGACTACAGAGATCGACTGGGGCCACATGGTGGAAGACCCCCAACATCAAGACAAGTTTACACTTGTTTCTGTAGGTGGCCCAAAGCAGCTCACTGAGTGTCTAGCAAGAGGTAGGCATTTCACATGCATCTATTAACAGTTTCCCTGCAAGATTATTATCCCTATTTTACAGGCAAAAGACCAAGCTCTTAGGGGCTAGGTGACTTGCCAAAGGCAACACAGTCAAATCTGTGACTGAGCCAGGATTTGAGTGCTAAAACTGAGCTTTGGGGAGATGAAACCAGCATCAAACTGAAAGTGGGAGAAGGGGGAGTGACCAAAGGCAGTGCAGCTTGGTCCACCAGGGAAGGAAGAAACAAACAAACAAACAAACAAAACACCGATTGCACTTGATTCCTGACCCTCTCCCTCTGGATCTAAGCTCTTCAAACGCTTAGGTCTGGTCCTCAAGGAGGCATCAAATGCTTAGATAGTTCCAGCTGCTGCTTTTGCTTAAATGTGCATATGAGGAAGAAAACAAAGACTTGGTCCAAGATGCTAAAGAGTGGCACCATCCAAACCATGCCCTCTTAGAGGCCATTTCAGATTCTAAGAAGGCACCAAAAATATTTACTGACTGCTGCTTCTGGGGACCCTGCAGATCCTAACCAAGAGCCACTGCTCGGCCTCAATTCCTGCGGGGCTCAGAGCCCAGGACATAATCAGTGGTCCTGGAAACATGTCCAATTCATAGGAAGGCAGTTTGGGGGACTGGACAGGGGACTAGCCTAGAAGTCAGGCACCCCCATCCTGACTTGCTATGTGGCCTTGGGAAAGATCCTTCCCTTCTCTGGGCCTATACTCTCCTCTGTAAACGAAAGGGAGTCCTGCTATTTGTTATCTAACATCCTAAGTATATATACAGAGCTATTATAATGTATCTAGTCCCTGGCTTCCTGGCCCAGGTCACCACCCCCCTCAAGGACAGAAATGTGGCCAGCTGTGGGGAGGGGAGAGGACTCCAGGGCAAAGCCAGGCCAGCCACAGGAAGGGTGAGAATAGCCGCCACAAGGAAGTATCCAACCTGTGAACGGAAGAGAAGGGAACTAACTTGTTGAGCACTTACTCCATGCCGGCTGCTTGACATCTGTTACCTCCAGTGTGGCAAGGGCTATCACCCAAAGTTTTAAACTGAGGAGGAGACTGAGACTCAGAGAGGGTGTCTTTCCCCAGTGCACATGCCTAGCAAGGAAAAAAACCCCAGGATTTGAACTGGATCAACTCCACAACACAGCCTCACTACTGTCACACAGACCATTAACAAAATGAGATAGGAAAACTTCCCTCATCTCCACCTCCCACCCAATGGAAGCATCTGGCCCACCCAGTTACCAGAGCTTCTCCCATTAGCACTTCCACCTCCCAGGGCTAAGGCCTCTCTCTCCACAGGCTCCACCGTGGGAGAGGGGGCATAAGGAGGAGGCAGAGGCGGGAGGTGAGCACAAGGTCTTTTATGAGGCATCAAATATACATTCTTATATACAAGGAGGAAAAAAGACAATGCCTGAACCCCAGCTCCTCTCCATACAGCCCCTCCCGCTGCTGTACTCCCGCACCCCCAGGTCCCACGGTCCCTGGCCCTTCATTCAGCCAAGATCTGTCTGTTTGTCTGTACTGCAGCCCATGGCAGAAAGGGGAGAGGGAGGCAGGAGCTGAGAAAGGAGCTGGATATGTGGGGCAAAAAGAGGAGCTGGGGCTTGTAAAAAATATATTTATAATAAATAAACAGGGCTGTAAAGGGGCTGAAGAGGCAGTGGAGATTTTGGTGGACAGAAGGACTCAGGCATCCTGGTTCCCAGCCCCCACTCTGATGGCTTCAATCTCTGGCTCAGGAAGGACATCTTGGGCTCATGGTGGCCCTCTGGGAGCCTCTCTCCCCAAGGCTGATGCTGGGTGCCCTGCCCCAGCGAGGTGTGTGTGGGTGATATCTGTAAAGTGCATTGTCTCAGTTGTAGGTGGGGTAGGTGTAAGGGAATGGGGGGGGCATGCAATATGGGTGAGGGAGGGCAGTGCCCTTCTCATCCCAGACTTGAGCCCCCCCCCAAACCTGTCTGGACTTTGATCAGGATAAGAACGCAGCAAGGAGACTCAAGGTCCTGAAGCTGAAGAGGTCTGGGCTGGGGCATTGACTGGCTCTGGAGAGGAAGCACTGCCCCATCTGGGGGCCAGTATAAGTGGACCCCACCCACTGAGTGCACTGACAGTCCGTGTCCTCCGGCAGGTGGAGAGACACATGGAAGTGTGTGGCAAGGCCCTAAGGTCAAAGAGAGGGCCGAGCCAGCTGAGGTTTGGCCACAACTCTATGAAGCTCCCTACTAGCTCCACACGGCCAGGGGCGCCCTGGGGAAGTCTTCAACCTCACTCCTTCTGCCCTTCCCTACCAGCCAGAGCTGACCGGGAGCTCACACTGGCTCAGAGGTCTGAGGCCACCCAGCTAAATCTCCCGGGGGCGGGGGAAAAAAGGGGGAGATGAAGAGAGGAAAAAGAGGGCAAGGATCTCCAAAAGGTCCTCATCACTCCCCAGAGCTCAAGAGCCCTGTGTCCAGGCTTCAAGTGGTCCTTGAATCTGGAAGCAAACCCCATGGCGACTGTTGGAGATTAGAGGAGGGGTCCCAAGGCAGGGAGGAAGTAGGGAGGATGAGATTTCTATGTGTATATAGTATATTTTGGAAAAAACTGAAGAAGCAGAGAGGATGCAAGGCCCCTCTCCTGTGGATTCCCCAGACCTCCCTGGGCCCCAGCTCACTCTCTCCATTCATCAGACCACGGTGCTGATCCGACTTGGCTTGGCCTTAGGGTTTGCAGTGGGTGGGTTGGCCGTGCCAGGGGGCCCAGAGGCGTGCAGTGGGCCATGGGGGGAAGTGGGTGGCAGGGGTGAGTGCGGGGTGTGGGGTGAGGGTGGGGGCAGACAGGAAGGGATGGGGCTGAGAGAGGCTTGGAAAGGAGAGCTGACAGGTCAGGTGGGGTGACCGTTTGATGTTTGAGTGTGGTGACAATGGTGACTGGGGATGATGGGGGTGGGAGTAGGAGCCCCCTGGTGGCCGGGATCCGGGGCCCCCAGAGGCCCCTGCTGCTGGCATCATCTGTGGATGGTGGCTGAAGATGAAGTGCTTGGGGCCCTGTTTGTGGGCTGGTGGGTGCTGGGGGGCAGGACTGTACAGGGGCAATGGGGATGTGGGCTGGTGCAGAGGGTGGCGGCCATGTGGAGCAAACTGAGGGTGTCCTCCAGCCCCCCGTCTGGGAGCCCTGCCTGGCCGGCCCAAGGTGTAGTGCTGGGGGCCTGGGACTGGGCCGTGGGCATGGAAGTGGCGATGTGGCCCCACAGGTGGGGCTGAGGCGGGAGGTGGTGGAATGGAGCCCAGCTGGGGCAGGAGAGGGGGTTGCTGGGGTGGGAGGTAGGGTGGTGGGGCAGGGCCTGGTCCTTGACAATACTGGGCATGCAGGGCCTGGAGCTTGGACTGCCCATCGGGCAGCACCCCCAGGCCACCGTGGCTGTGACCATGGTGGTGGTGGTGGTGGTGGTGGTGGGTGGAAGAAGCAGATGAAGAGGAAGCAGAGGCCTGGCCTGTTGGCGGTGGCGGCATCTGGAAGGGCCCCTTGCCCCGCTTGCTTCCAAATAGGGAGCCCAGGAAGGATGAGGAGTTGGAGACGGGCCTCTGGCTCTTGTACTCCTCTGGCGGCGGGGGTGGGGGTGGAGGTGGCATCCTCTGGTGAGGGCGTGGACTGCTAATAACGGACCCCTGGAAGGGGGGAGGGGGGAAGTCAGGCCAGTCTAGAGGTCCTAAATCCCCAACCCTAAACTCCTCCCGGGCCCTGAGGGCTGGAGCTAGGGAAACAGGAACCCCGAGGCATCAAGAAAACCAAAGTAACAGTCCTGTACTTGTAAATGAAGCTCCCCAGCTTGCAGAGCTCTGCTGTCACATCCACTATCTCATCTGAGCCTCAGCTGGGAGGGGAAGAATTAGCAGTCTCTCCTCCTCACCCCCATTTTGCAAGCAGAGAGAATGTTAGGCCCAGGGAGACAGAGTGACTTGCTCAGGCTCCAAGAGGGAGGACTTGGAGGACTTGGAGGGAAGAGCTCCCCGCGGCCCAACTCCAAGGGCTTTACTACTCAGAGTTGGCCCAGGGGTTGGGAGGGGTCTCGGGAGAGTGGAAGACAGACTGAGAGACAGGCAGAGTGAGGACAGACAGAGTTGAGGACAGATGGAGAGAGTGGTTGGCTGGGAGAGGTAGTCGCAGGGTTCCCAGCAGGGAAGAGGGGGGAAGCAACAGGTCCCTTCCTCCTCCAGGGTCCATGGCAGCGGGGCGGGGCTCATGCAGAGGATGAGTGGGGCAGGAGCTGGCACTTACTTCGATGGTGCTGTCCAGCGATCCCACGCTGTTACGCCGCCCCCGCTTCCCTGCACCCACAAGCAAGGAGCCCAGCGTCAGAGCAGCAACCCCCCCTCCCCACCCTGCTGGGCTCCAGAGCTGGGCCCCTCCCGGGGACAGACACCCCTATTCCCTTTCCCCCGTTGAAGAGGGGGTGGTGGGGAGGAGGAGAGGTGGAGAAGGAGGAGCAAAAGGAGGACGAGATGGAGAAGGAGAAGTGGAGCCGGAGAAATAGAAGAGGAAAGAGAGGAGGAGAGGTGGAGCAGCAGAGAGGGGCTAAGACTGTGGCCCCACTTCACACTCCCTGGCCCAAACTCTGGGCTCCACCTGTTCTGACCTGGCTCCCAGGCCCCCTGTGGCACAGCGCCCAAGGCTCTAGATGAAGGCAGGGGGCGTGCGTGTGTGGCGGGTGCAGGGAAGGCTGGCGGTCAATGAAAGGAGGCTAAGAGGACACTGGGGCCCACATGTCCCCAGGGCCTGGAAGACTTGCCTGCATCTGAGAGGTCTCGCAGGGAGCTGCTGAGTGCTCCCCGTTTGAGCCCATCGCCTGCTCCATATGTATCCTCCAGGCTGCTGCGGGCCAGCGTGCCATTCACTGAGTCCTTGGCCCCTCCAGGCTGTGAAGCGTTAGGCCGCATCATACCTTTCTGCTTCTCCAGCTCCGCTGGGTGGAAGTGAGGGAGACAGGGAGCGAAGGTTAGGAACAGGAGTGAAAGGCCGCCCGACTGACCCCAGCCCTCCATGGCCCTTGCCTCTCCTCACCTGCTCTGTCCCCAGGGCCCCCCCTGCGTTGCCCCTTGGGCCGCCAGCACATCCCCTCCACCCACAGCTACATCTCCCAAGCCCCCTACAGCACCCAGCCCCATCTTTTGCCATCTCCTCTGGTGGTCTTCCCTTTCTCCCTCTCAGTGCCCGCTCCTCCTGCTCCTCTCCCCTTCCTTTCATCCATCTTGCTTCTCCCCTCCCCCGCCTGCTCTCAGTTTGGTCTCCCAAACGACCCCTGCCCTTCAAAACAGAGCTTCACAGTGGCTGGTTCACAGCAGGGGCAGGAAGGCCCTTCTAGACTGTGGCGAAGGGCAATCATTCCAGAGTCTGCTCAATGCGCAGATACCTTGCTTCAGAGCAAAGGGCTCCTGGAAGGTCAGGAGCAGGAAACAGACAGGAAACGTGTCCTCTGTTAAGTACTAGAAGTATGCCGGGCGCTATGCATCCTTGATCTCTCTTAATCCTCACAAGGGTTCTGAGGTAAGTATTACCATTCACATTTTTCAGGGGGAAGAAAGTCAGAATCTGAGAAGTCATAGAGCTTGCTCAGTCATGCAGCTGGAAATGGGGGAGCTGACATTCTGGAAGCAGGTCTGCCTGAGTCCAGAGCCCGTACTCTCTCGCCTTCATACAATTCCTCCCCTCCCCTGCAGAGGTCATGGAGACTTTTAGCGCCCTCCCCTTATCTCAGTATGCTCACCCCTGTCTCTGCATGTCCCAGGGTCTCAAGGATCTGGTGAACTGAAATTTGTGACCCCGCCTTGCTGAGGAGTAGAGTAGATCTTGGAACTGTGAAGCCCCCCCCTCCCACCAAGGAGCTGTCCACTGCCTCCATCTCTGTCTCTCTCTCTCTCTCTGTCTGCCTGCCTCTTTCTCCTTAACACCATGTTACTTAACTGTGACTGCATAGTCTGGAGGAGAAAAAAAACTTGAATGGCATTGGGAGGAATGAGATGTAATCGCTATTATCCATTACATATGATCAAAATGACTTGGTGTGGCCCCTCGAGGCTGGGAGAACGGGTCACTGGGACTCAGCTGAGGAAACGGCATGTGGGGAGAGGAGAGGAGAGGCTGGGAAGGAGAATAACATTTGCTGGACACCTAGGATGTTCAACACTAGAGTCCCATTAGTATGGAGGACACTTCGTTGGCCTTATCTCGTGGAATCTCCACAGCTCTGTGAAGGAGATTTCGTTACTCCAATTTCATATAGGAAGAAATTGGGACTCAGAGAGTCAGGCAAGTTGCCCCAGTTTACCCAGATAATCAGTAGCATACCTGGGAACTAAAACTAGAGTCCTGCCTCCAATACCCTGATTCTTTTCCCTGCGGCCTTTCATTAGAAGGAAGAGTCGCCTCATAGTGATGGCTTGGAATAATAATCAGAGGTTGATAGGTAATGAGCCCCTTGTCACTGAAGGTATTTAAGCAGAGGCTGAAGGGTTCCTGGAATGGGGGTAGGAAGGTTGGACAAGCCAACCCTCAACTCTGAGATTCTCAGAGGACAGTATTCTTGGTGGCAGCAGGGCACCATATCGGGAGGTGAGGAAGGAGACATGGCAAGGCTACTCACACTCCACGCGGTATTTCTCCATCTCCTGCACCTCAGCGATGGACTCGCGCAGGTCAGACGTGAAGCGCAGCCGGTCCTGGAGGCTGGGGGCATTGAAGATGATGAGGACTTTGCGCTCCCCGCCAGGTACCGCAGACAGCAACTTGATCCCAAACTGGTAATCTGTGGGGCAAGGGGAGGTGGGACCCCTCTGTCAGGACTGAGGCAATGGGTCTCATATGCAAAATAATTTTCTAAGGTCCAACTCTGATTGAACCTCTTCTCTGCTCAAGCATCTTCAGTGTCCCCACTTTGTTCCCAAAGCCCCCCAAAGCCTTCTGGGAGTCATGGCCCTGCTACTCCCTCTGCTCCGGGATGAAAGGGCAAACTGAACTCTGAATGCTCTCTAGAACCCCTTCCTCCACACCCCTGCCTCTTCTCACATTGCTTCTGCTGTCCAGAAGGCCACCCAACAAAGCTCCCTTGGCTCAGTCCTTCAAAGAACAGCGTGTTCACCATCTTTTGGGCCCACCAGAAAACATACACGCTGCGGTTCTCTGTGAGACCATGAGCTCTCTCTCCAGGGCACAGACCCTAGTCATACTCCACCCTGGCCTGCCTTGCATCCCAGGACCAAGTAGGTGCTTTGGAGACCTTAGACTAGTTATAAAGGACTCTGAAAACTGGAGGTTGGTGTGGATGAAGGGTGAACATGGGGGCCACGGCATAGACTCTTGGTTGGGAGGATGGGGTCCAAGAAGGCACTCACATGAATTCTGGAAGAGCTGCATGTGCATTTCCACGAGGGGGAAGGATTGACGGAAGCTGTACGTCACCAAGATCTTCTTCTTCTGGAAAATTTTGGTGACCTTTGGCAGGGATGGGACAAAGACAAGAGGCAGGGTTTGGGGTGGGGAATTTTCACATGGCACCTATTTCCCCTCGCCTCCCTCCCCTCCCACCACCACCAACAGACATATACACACAAACACACATACCCAGAAGTTGGGGAGAACAGAAGCTTGAGGAGCAGAACAGGAGAGGCAGGAGAAAATGCAAGCTCCTGATGTAATGACGCCGCACAAACAGGCACTTAGTTTTCACAGGAAGTAACTGAATGCTGCTCCCCCCAGGAAGCTTGTCCTAACACCCCACAGAGATCCCCCACTCCCACCTCCTTTGCTCCCAGAGTGCTGGTTCAGTGCCTTTCACCATCAGGCTTGACAACATTCTTTAGGTGCGATCGCCCCCTGCTGGACCAGGAGCACCAAGAGGCAGGAGTCTGGTTTTCAGGCATCTTGCCCACCCCCACGGGCCCCAGCACACAATGGCAATCTCCGCTGAACCAATGTATACAGTGAACAAGTCTTCCTCCCAACAACCCACGGTCTTTATCAAGTACTTGGGCACTCTGGACTCAACCAACATAGGTTATGAACGCCTCAGACAGTCTGCAATTAGAGCAGTCTGCATTTTGCGTTTAAAAGCGAATTATTTGATTTCAGGATGGTTACAGCGCACAGTTAGGCAAAATATTTTTTTAGTCCTTTGGACTGTGTGCTCCCCAAGAACAAGGACCGAGTCTCAGTCATCTCTGTGAACCCAGTGCCTAGCATGAGGTGTCAGTGAGTGACAGATATTGAAACATTTACTCAGCACCTGTGTGGGCCAGGCACTCCTCTGGGTTAGGCTATTCCACATCTGACCTCTTATTTCATCCTCAGGACAACCCTATGAGATAGGGAGTAGCCCCATTTCACAGAGGAGGAATTAAGGCTCAGAGAGGGCATTGGAGGAGCTTCATCTAAAGCAGTGACTCCCAACTGGGAATGACTCCCCTCCCAGGAGACATTTAGCAATGTCTGGAGACATATTTGGTTGAGAAAGTGCTACAGACATCTAGTAGGTAGAGGCCAGGGTGTGGCTAAACATCCTACAATGCACAGAATAGCCCCCACAACAAAGAATTATCCGGTCCTAAATGTCAATAGTGCCAAAGTTGAGAGACTCTGTTCTAAAGGAGAGAAGATCAAGGGGGACAAGTCACAGTCCTGAAATCCCTAAGCAGAGGGAGAACCCTTGTTCTCCGCGATCCCAAGGGTTGAATGACATTCATTGGAGGAAACCTATCAGGAGACAGAGTCTAGCAGTCAGAGATGTCTGACAGGGAAACTGGCTGCCTTGAGGGAAGGCAGCCTTCTGTCCTCACAGTCATGCAAGCAAGGAGCCATGCAGGAAGCCAGCTCTTGCTCTGGCTAAGAGGTTGGACAGGAGACCCTGAAATTCCCTTCCCACCTGCAGAATCCTAAGAGTCTCAGCTCTGAAAGACGCATATTGACAACGGTGATGAGCTCGGTTTTAAGAATCACTTCAAGTATCCCGACCACCTGAAGGTTTCAGAATGACCCTAGGGTCACAGGTTCACTTCCGTCTACCCAACCCTCCGGGCTATTAAGGGGACAGGACATTTCCTACCACTTCCCAGGTTGTACGTCTTTCATCTCCCTTGATCCTCACATTTTTTTGCCTCTGTGTGGCTATCACTACCTCCAAATGGATCCGGGAAATAAAGGAGGGGTAGGGGTGGCCTTGTCCAAGACCACATAGATCACATGGCCAAGCACTTCACCTCCCACACCTTCACCACCAATGTTAACGTGATTCACACCAGACGCAGGGGCCCAGCTCACCACCTCCCTTCCATCTCCTTCCCCACAGTGCTCATACCACGAGGAGGTCATTGAAGAGGAAGACCTCCCGCTGATGCAACCCTAGCCTCTGGGGGCGGTTGGGATCTGGCACCTCATAGAGCTGGCAGCAGCAAACCAGTCGACGGTGAGGAAGAGACAGGACCTAGATAGGCATGAAGAAGTAGGTGTCAGCATGGCAGCTTTAGGCACCTTAACATGGACTGCAAGAGGATGTTAACCTCTGATACATATCACTGTCACTCGGATACCAGGAGCCTGAGAAACGAAGGCCCGGACTTTCCTGCTGCTTTGCCTTTGCCCCAGTAGCTCCCTCTGTTTGGAATGCCTTTCGTGCCCAGCTTCATGTGGCCACATTCCACCCTTCTTCCGAATCCCAGTTCCAGTGATATCTCTTCCAAGAAGCCGTTCCTGATCTCCCTAGGCTGAAAATGACCTCTCCCTCTTTTGTGCTCTCCTAAACTAAATGTAAGGCAGAACTATTGTGTCTTTGTCTGACCCCCCCCCCCAGTCTGTGAGCACCCCCAAGGTCAGAGACCATGTCTGACTCATACCTGCATCCTTGGTACCCAGTAAAATGCTGGGCTCAGTGAAAAGGCATCTATCAATGTTTGTTGACTAAAAGACTGGAGTGTGTTCTTGACTTTGGTTATCAATTAACTATTAGCTTGGCTCCTCGCTTGGGATGGACAGGCAAAACCAGAGGTGGGAAGGATGTTATTATCTATACAGCACTGACTGTGTGCCTTGCAGTGTGCTAGATGTACTCCCATAGAGCACCTCACTCAGTATGCATCATGACCCCTAAGGAATGCATTATCACCCACTCCATTTGGCAAGTGAGGGGGCCTGAGGCTCAGAGAGGGGCACTGACTTACCACTCGGTGGCAGAGGCAGACCCAAACCCTGTCCCCTCTGAAACCACCCAAGTCACTTACCGGCTTCTTGCCCACAATCATGCGCTCCACAGCCTGGACCTGGGACACATGGTCATCGTTGGTCCGCAGTTCGCGCCCCTGGATGCGCTGGTAGATGCCCACTAGGAGGTCTCGAGGGATGTCTTCACCGTTGTCAACCCCTGAGTGGGGGCAGTAACACAGGGATATATTCCACAAATGTGGGGAGCGGCACCCAGACATGGGCCATAACATTGGCCAGGACTAGAAGGAGTGGCACCCTCAGTCCCTCAGTCAGGATAGAGCCAGGAAAGACACCCTTCAAGCAGATAGCCAGTTGCTTTCCTCCACAAAGTGGTTTTGTCTAAACAACTCAGAGCACACTGTGATTAAAACACTTCGATACTTTTGTTTGCCTTTCTAAATAGCAAAAATAATGCTAAATGATAATATCCAGTACAGTAAGAGTGCAGGGAAGTAGGCACGTATGTTAACATAACTATTTTGGAAGGTAATTTGGCAAGATCCTAAATATTCAGTGATTTTCCTCTTCTAGGAATCCGCCCTAAGGAATTACTCAGAAATATGTGCAAAGACATGTACAAGTACTACTTAGGGCAAAATGTTGAAATAACCTAAGTTCTAACAATAGAGGAACAATTAAGTAAAGCTAAGTATATCTGTTTAATAAAATAATTTACAGCTATTAAAAACTTGATGTTTACAAAAAGCACGAGAGAATTCCTGTAGCAAGTTAAGTGAAAAGAGCGGGATAGTGAATTGCATGCATGATCTTTACTTTATATAAAGTTACATAACCATAGGAAAAAAGACTAAAATACATCAAAATATCTACCATTGTTGCCTCTATCGGGCAGAATTTGGGTGATTAAAAGAAGTTTTCTAATTTTCTATATTTCCAAAAGCTCTGGAGTGAGCAGGTGTTCATTTCATTTGTTTGTTTATTCATTTAATAATTGGAGAGGGAAAGATATACATATATATATATATATACACATATAAAATATATATACATACACATATACATAGAGAGAGGGGTGGGGAGGGAGGGAGAATGAGTGAAATGAATGAATGAATGAATGATGGCAGGATTCTGGGAAACAGCTCCCGATGGCCTCTGATCTACTAACTCCCTCCTCCTGTCTACCATTCTTCACTCCTGATTGTCTGCTGAGCGAAACCTATTCACTTAAACCTTCTTCTGGAGAAAACATTTCTCCTTTGAAAATGCCACATCTCCTCCTTGGACAGGTGCTAAAAGCACATCCATCATTGCACTGCCTTTTGACCTCAGCTGCCAGAGACCTTAAGCCCAACAACTGTGCAAACCCTGCCGGTCAGCAAATTTGTCTTGTCTGTTTGTTTTTCCGCAATTCTATTTCCGCTTTCATTTCTGTTTCAATAATCCTAACATCTGTGCCATTTTTAGTAGGCTGCTCTTTGGTGAGAGGCAGGGCCTGACATCAATACAATAAACCAAGAAAAAAGGTCAAGGTGACCCCTTTAATCTGGCACTCAAGGCCCTCGTATATTGGTTCCAACTGACCTTTCCAACTGGATTGTCTAACCCATCTCAATTGTTCTCCAGACAATTTTACATTTTCCTACTTCTGTGCCTTTGTGATTCTTACTGCTAGCTAAGCCCTCCTCTATCGCCATTCTGCCACATTATCAGTGCGTTCAAAGCCCATCTTAAAATGAAAATACTGCTTCCTCCAGGAAGCACGTTGGAGGTGGGCTCTCCCTCCTCTGAGCTCTGACTGTACTTTCGGGCTGCCTGACATCACAGCTTGCTTTCTGTCTTGTGCTTGGTTCCTAGTACTATAAGTCAGTCTCTCCCATGAACAGGGAGCTCTCTAGGGGCAGGGACTATGGCAGACGCCCCTCCATTGTCCTTAGTGCCCATCATAGCGCCTGGCACATATGAGGCACTCGGGTTTGTATTGACTGGCTGGCTGGTTGGTCAAATGAAAAAATGAATGCACGAAGAGAGAAAAGAGTACTAAAATAATCAAGTGAGTCTTTATGGGCATAAATAAAGAAGAGAGAAAAGGAGGGAGTGATGAGTGAATGGACGTGTGAATGACTGGGTGAATTCGTGTAAGCTCCGTAAGAGTCAGGGCTTTTAATTCTCTTGTTCAGGACCTGCTCAGGCAATGTTCGGTGTGGGAGCCAGCAGATGGACAAACGACTGATTGAATTAGTAAGGGAATGCCCTGGGAGCATCCAGCCTTGGTGAAAGTGAGAGCATCACAGGTTCACTTCCGGAGAGCAGAGGTTATCTCCTAGTCCTTCCCCACCCTATCCCCCACCCTGTCCACTTGCCCTTCCCAGGTGAAGGACAGGAAAAGGAGGTCTGGGGTCACCTCTCAGGTTCTTGATGAAGTCATCTAGTTTCATCTTGCGTTCAGCCTTGACGCTGGGACTGTACATGTCAGTATTCAGGAGGATGATGGCAAAAGCAAGGATGAAGATGGTGTCCGGGTTCCGGAACTGGCGCACGAGGGCTGGGTTACACACACAGTACCGCTGGCTGCAGGACAGGAGGGGTCAGGGTCAGGGTCAGGGTTAGGCACCAATAATCTCCACCTACCTACCATCCTCCAAGTCTGGCACCACCAACCCTCTCCTTTGAAAAGTACTCCCAAGCCCTTTGGGTCTGTCCTTTCTTCAGAGTTTCCCCAAGACTAGCATGGAAAAACCACAATCACTACCTTTTCCTGAGCTCTTCCAGGGGATTTATGTACATTGTCTCATATAATCCTATCACAGCCCTTCAGGGGAGCTATTAGCAGCCCCATTTCACAGATGAAGTGACTGAGACCCCAAGTGGTAAGGTAACTTGCCCAAGGTAATAAAGCTGGTAAATGGGGAAGCCAAGATGAAAATCTAGATCTTTCTGACTGCAAAGCAAATCCTTGTCCCATTATAGGAAACAAGTTCTCAGCAACTCTCCTGTTTCTCCTCTAAATATCCAAAAGTGGCGGGACCAGGATTTATACCCATGTCTGCCTGATCCCCGCAGCATTCATAGTAGAGGATAAGAGTTCAGGGAATGGGTCATAGAGTCAGACACACATGAGTCCAAATTCTGGTCTCCCTGCTTACTCACTGTATGACTCTGGGCAAGTGATTTAACCTCTCTAAACTTCCGATTTCTCATCTGCAAAATGGGAATAATAATAGAAGCACCTACCTCATAGGGTTGTTGTGAGTATTCAGCGATATAATCATGAAAAGTGCCCAGTTAAGCACCTGATACCTGGAAGTGCTCAACACACGTTAGCTATTGTTGCTGATGCTGTTGTCCCTTTGGAGGCCCATGTCCTAGATGCTGAGCTAGCTACTTTATGCACATTACCTGTGATCCTCACAACTTAACTGTCTTGCCAGATAAGATTTGTAATTGCCATTTTCTGATGAGGAGAGTATGAGGCTCAGAGAGGTGATCTGAAGACACACTATGCTGCCCCCCAAAATAGGGAAGGGCAGCTTTAGCAGTGGGAAGCAGGCATACCTGAAGGCTTCGATGAGTCGTTCCACTTTTTGGGCCTCACCCTGAACC
This sequence comes from Hipposideros armiger, assembly GCF_001890085.2. Taxonomy (NCBI): domain Eukaryota; kingdom Metazoa; phylum Chordata; class Mammalia; order Chiroptera; family Hipposideridae; genus Hipposideros; species Hipposideros armiger. The sequence continues at coordinate 1,116,164 of NW_017731868.1, read as the reverse complement.
CGGATATGGGACTGGAACTTCCGGAGTGCATCATCCAAATCCATGGAGGAGAAGTCCATCTCATCCACCACACAGCTGAGGAGCAAAGAAGAGGGTGTGACCCTCTCAATTCCTCTGCAGGAAACCTCTGACCCACTCAGACCTGCTCAGATGGACAAATACCCCCACGGACAGACTTCCACAAAATCTGAACCCGTGGCCCAAGCAAGTACATATGAGAATGGAACATTTGAAATTGAATTCATCCCAGAAAAATCAAGACACATGGTTACTAAAAGTCCTTTCCATCAACTGACTCATTTCAGAGATGAGAAAACAGAGGCCCAAAGCAGGCCATAGGACAAGCATGCCTTGCCTGGGGCCACCCGGAAGACTTCAGGAATAGGGCCAAGAGAGATGGGAAGTCTTATGGGCAGAGGAGTATGGGAGCAGGAAGGGCTATTCATCCTATTTTACAATTTATCTGAGCAGAAAGGACAGGCTTCCCCCCTCCTCCCTCCTGCCCTTCTTTTCCAGGAATCCCTGGCCCGCCTGCCCCATCCTTGAGTCCTCACTCCAACACGTCTCTGTTGAACTGCTTCTGCCGGTTCCCTAGGAATTCCCCTATCATCTGCCGGCTCAGGCCTTTCCGCTCCAGGATGAAGTGAGCCACTCCCACCGGTGTGTCTGACAGGAAGCCCCGCTCAATGAGATACTGGATACCCTTCTCTGGCTTCCTGCAGAAATAGGGGAGTTAAATGAGATGACTGTCTTCCTGGAATTCTGCCCTCTGTCCCATTTCTTGAATGAATTTTGGGCCCAATCATGGCCTCAGAGAACCAAGGAAGTCGAATATATAATTTGGTCCAATCCCTTCATGGTATAGGTAAGAACTGAGGCCCAAGGAGAGGAAGCCACTTTGCCATTTCACAGAGCTTCAGATCTCCAAGGTATTCTCAACCCAACTTCCTCCTTCACTGGAGCCATGCTACAATTTAAAGAAAAATTAAGATCTAGTAAGAGCTTGTTCTATGTCAGGAGCTTTGGTATTCCCAACAGGCACTGAGGAGTCCTGGGAGAGGGCCTGAGCTCCAGGCTAAGCCCTTCTCTCGGAGTCCTAGGCCCTCAGAGTAGGAATGAAATGAAGACGTTACTTTGCTCCTTCTCCCACATCCCACTCACATCCCCCAGCCACCCAGACAGGTATCACCCAGCCTCTGAGTGTTTCCACAGACAAGGTGCTCCCTACTTTCCACTAGGCCAACTCTGGGTCTGAGCTATCCCATATTCAGAACCCCAGAGCCTTAGGACCCCACGGGGCGAGAATTTGGAGGAGACTTTGGTGTGACAGGAGTCTCAGACCCATCACTTACCATGCTTAACTTGGGACAATTCCATTTACTTCTCCAAGCCTGTTCCTTCTCAGTAAAATAGGGACACTACCACCCACCTTGCCGAGTTTTTCTGATAACTAAATATAGGTGGCAGTGTCTAATAGGCTACAGACATAAGGCATTTATTTTCTTACTATTTTCTAAACAAATGTCACTCTCCCACCCCATTCCTAAGCACCTGGCACAAGACTACCCACCTAGAAGGAGCTCAGTCCTGGTCACTGACTAGTCCATCACCCCACCCTGCCCTGCGACACCTCAAATATACACACCCTGCTAGTGGATAGATGGAAACACTGAAGCCCAAGGAAGGAATCTATCCTGCCCAGGGCTACACAGTGAGTCTGGCCGAAGTCAGGCTAAGGGTCCAGGTCTCCTGTTCCTCAGAGCAGGACTCTTCACACACCACATCAACTCCCCACCAAGAAAGGGAGATGGGGGACCACAGGTTCAGAATCCGTCCTATAGACCATGCACTGGGGCCCAGAGATCACACAGCTCATCATAGGCGGTACTAGAAGTACCTCTAATGGGTATGTTGTGGGGGGTGGTGGTGGGGAGCTTTCTACTCTGCTACCTTGCTGTCAACCCTCTTCCCTGAACAGCTGAGGAGAAACACCGCCCACAAAATGAGAGGATGGTGGTAGCGGATCACTGCTTGGAGTTCAGCCTTGAAGTCAAAGTGTGCAGTGGCAGGGTAGGAAGGGGCAAGAGGGTGGGAACGGGAGCACATACTTATTGAAGAGGTTGAGGCCAATTCTGTAATGGCGCCTCTGCACCACGTCGTTGTTGAAGGCTGGTGAGTCCCAACTGTGCCTCGTTTCCCGCTGGTAAGTCTGCTTACACAGGCTGGTGGCTGGAGGTTCCCTCAGGCTGTCCCTCGACGAGGAGCCAGAGCTGCAGTTGATGGTCTCGTTGGAATTGCTGGAGCTTTCAAGGCTCTCATTGTCTCCACCATCAGAGTTCTCGCCGGCTGCCTCACACTTCCCCAACCTCCGACCTCCAGCCACACCACTGGGCCCAGTACCACTGTTGGGGGCTGGTGGCAGGGGCCCTGGCGGGGCTGGGGCTGGGCCCTCCGGGGCTGGGTAGTGGCGGTGTGGGATCGGGGCCCTGCCTGGTGGCCCCTTGTGCTTCAGGGTCCCATGGGGGCTGCAGCCATCGGCTTCATACACCAGCTGGCGGTGGACAGAGCCGCGATCTGAGCGGTCACTCAGGTCTACGGAGCTGTCACTAGGAGGCTCAATGGTAAGTAGGGGAAGGTGGGCGGCTCGCAGCCGGAAATCCCGACACTCTAAGCACCCAGGCCCCCTGCGAGTGCCTTCCTCACGGCTACCGTCTTCCCGGGTCCCTGGTGGCACTGGTGGAGGAACTGGTGGGAGAGGGGCTGGTGCCCAGAACTCGGGCCGGCCCTGGGGTGGGGGCTCTGTGCTGGGCAGTCGTTCAGGGGATGGTGGGGGAACTGGGTCATCCAAGTAGAGGGGAAGGTCACTGAAGGATGTGGCCGAGCTGTCCTCTTGCTGTTCCTTTGACTCTCGCTTCTCCAGTTGAGCTGACCCTGGCTCCTCGGACATGGGCCCTGATGGGTGGCAGTTCAGGGCCTCATCGATGGATTCAGCCAGAGACTTTACCTGTTGGGGGACGGAGGGGAGGAAGGAAAGGGAAAGAAAGGAAGGGAAGATGAAAGGAAGGACGGTGGGATGGTAGAGGGGTGGGAATGAAGGAGGAAGGGAAGGAAATAGGGGGAAACTTCCTGGTGGGTCAGCCAACAAGGGGGATTCCCCTCCCCACCTCTACAGGTTCTCTGCAGTGTATAAAATAACTCCCAGGGAGCTGAGACTAATGCCCACAAGTTCCTTTCTCAGATGCCCCAATACCTCCTTAATGTCCATATAGACCCAAGCCAAATGCCACCTCCTCCCTGATTCAGTCCACATTCCTGCCTCTACCAACCCCTGGGTGAACCAAAATCCCAGCTTCCTCTGGGTTCCCAGAGCCCTCTGTCTGGTTCTGTCTTAGGAAATCCTTAAGATTTAGCCTTGAGAATCCAGACCATGACTGGTAACTCTGCCTCTCTGTGGTATCCAGCCTCTAAACTGGCCCCCAATGATCCCTGCCTCCTGGTATCCACACCCTTGTGTACCATACTGTCCCGGGGTTGGTCTGTGGGGCTGATAACATATGGCAGAAGTGATGGGATATCACTTCCGAGATTCGGCTATGAAAGACTATACCTAAAACATTAAATGGAAAAAAAAAAGAGAGACTATAGCTTATGTCTTGAGCCCTCTCACTCACTTGTGCTTTCTCTCTCAGACCCTTTGCTCTGGGGGAAGCCATGCCATGCACAGTCCTATGGGGAGGCCCATGTGATGACAACCCGAATCCTCCTGCCAGCAGCCAAATGAGTGAGCTTGGAAGCAGACCCGGCGGCCCTAGTCAAGTCTTCAGAGATTGCAATCCCGCACTACAGCTTGACTACAGCCTCATGAGAGACCCTGAGCCAGAACCACCAGCCAAGCCACTCTCAGATCCCTGGCCCTCAGAAACTGTATGAGATAATAAATGTTTGTTGTTTAAGCTCAGTCTTTAAATTCAGTTTTAAGCCACTAAATTTTGGGGTGATTTGTTACGCAGCAATAAACTAATACCCTTCCCCATCAGACTGGGATAGCACTGAGAGCTGGGCCCAGGCCTGGTTCCTCGATGTCCCCACCAGATGGTGGGCGTCTTTCCCCTACTACCCCTAGAGGGATGGTTCCAGGGCCAGTTTCTTTCTTTCTAGCTCAGCTCAATACATTGCTTGACACAGAAGAGATGTTCAATTAAATGTTTGTTGTATGAATGAATAGATGAGTGATTTAGATTTTTCTTGAATACTCCTTTCCTTCCCTCTAACCACCCCACACACACCCCTTCACTAGCTACAGGAAGGCATGCCCAGGCTGATGGCAGAGCCAGATCACAGAGGTTAGAGCAGAGTGATTTCTTCTCTTACAAAGCTTCCTTTCCTCCTCCCTCCCTTCATTCATTCAACAATTTCAACCAAATACCTCCTTGGTTTTAGGAAGGAAACTAACATGTACTTAGCATCTACCACATACTAGGTGTTTTCATATATATATATATATTGCCTAGTTGAACTGAATCTTTAAAACAACTCTGAAAAGAAGGGTTTAGCTCTATTTTATCGATCATGTTTCAGTAAGGTTAAACAGTTTGCCCAAGGTCACACAGCTGGGAAATGACAGAGCTGGGATTTGCACCTGAGCAGCTGTGCTGACATGCCCAAGCCTAGAATGATCTCCCACCACCATCAGTGCCTGATACATTCCCACCCTTCCATGCTTTTGGCTAATGCAATGCTTATGCAAGCAACACTCTGCCTATCTCTAACTTGCTAAATCTTATCTGTCTGGTAAGGCCCAGCTCCAGTGCTGTTTTCTCAAAGCAGCCTTCTTGGTTCTCCCAAAAGAAAACTGCTTCTCCCTCTTCTGGGTTCCCACAGTACTATATGTGATCATTTCTCATGGCTCTGAGCACACTCTATTTCAGGAGACAGTCATGGGCACACATGTTGGCCATTAGATCCTTGAGAACTACTGACCTGGGAGATCCTTGAGAACAAGGACCCTTGGTGGCTCATCTGTCTCCCGCAAGGTGCCCAGCACAGAGCCTGGTCTGTGGTAGTGTGGTGTAAGCGAAAGGGCATGGGCTTTGGAACCAGACAGAGCTGAGCTCAAATCCAGTTTGGAAAAGTCACTTCATCTCTCAGGGCCTCAGAGCCTCAGTCTCCTCCTCTCTAAAAATCAGGGTACCCTCCCCCAGCTCGCAGGTCATTATGAGGCATGCATGGCACCTGGCACAGAGTAGTCGCTCATCACCTGTTTTAGGCCAAAATTTGATAGTGGATCAAGTTCCAAGGAGTGAGAACTTTAATTTTCTTATGTGTTCTACAACCCCGGATTTGTAACTTGCTTGTTTTAACTATATCATTTTTTTGTCTTGCCAATCCACAGTCTCTACTCACGGTAGCTAGTTGTTGTTTTTAAATGTTTGTTGGGCAATGTCTTTCAGCTTGAAGTATAGGTAAAAAGTCACAGGAGTAGTCAGAGAAGGGGGATGGGGAGGAAAGGCCCTTTTCAGGGATGCTGACCTGTTTGGAGAAGGAGTCCTCCAGCTCTGTGACGTCATTAGAAAACTCTCCTGATGTGGTGACGGAGCTTCCCCCACCATCAATGCCCCCTCCACAGGAGCCTCCATATGGTAGCCCCCGTTCAAGCCGGTGGCTCCGGGCACCAGCCATGGCACCCTCGTCCAGCGAGGCAGGCTTGCCCTCGAAGTACGCAGGGTTCTGTGCCTTCTCGTATTCCTCAAAGGAGAACTGCATCCGCATGTTGGAAAGGATGATGCGCCGGGACATGCGGCTCTCTGAAGCTGAGCTGCGGAGCCGCTCAAAGTTCTTGTTCATGCGGTACTGGCGGAAGGCCGTCTGGATGGTCCTGGCAGCCCTGCGGCTCAGGAAGGAGCCCCCATACTTCCTCTCCAGCATTTCCACCTGGCAGAGGAGGGTCAAGGGGAACAAGGTAAGAAAGTCACTACAGCCTCATCTTTCTGGGCCTCACCCATACTACCACAGAGTCGCAGCTAACTGCTTACAGCTGCCTGAATGCACCAGGCTGCGCTCTCAGTGTTGTCTTCTCACTCTAACCTCAGACAGCACTTGTCACACGGGACTGGATTGTGGTTTTCTTTTCTATTTACAAGAACTAGACATTCAGTATTCCAAAAAACTTAGAAGACATAGAGAGGGCAAAAAAGGAAAGCAACAAGGAAGGAAGGAAGGAAGGAAGGAAGGAAGGAAGGAAGGGAGAGAGGTAGGGGGGAGGAGAGGGAGGAGGGAGGAGGAGGGAGAAACGAAAGAAAGAAAGAAAGAAAGAAAGAAAGAAAGAAAGAAAGAAAGAAAGAAAGAAAGAAAGAAAGAAAGAAAGAAAGAAAGAGGAAGGATTGAGAGCAAGGAGGGGAGGAAGAAGGAAAAGAGAGAGGGGAGGGGAGAGAGGGAAAGAGAGAAGGAAGGAAGGAAGGAAGGAAGGAAGGAAGGAAGGAAGGGAATAAGATTGCTTCATCTAAAGTCCCAACACTTAGGCATAACCACAATTAACATTTTGGTTTATGTCCTTCCAGTTTTTTTTTCTATACATAGCATTTTGTGCCTCCCCCTTTAGCTAAACAATATCTTGCGTGATATACTGTAGCATACTCTTCTCAAATTGTCAACTTATGTGTGTGCTTCTCCCATTAGACTGAGATCTTTGCGAACCGGTCCATGTCTCATTCCTCTTTGCATCTCCGGGACCCAGCATGAAGCTCAGCGCTTGCTGAGGGAATCCGGACCCAGTGGATAGGTGGCAAACGAGTCCCCGATAGGGTGCAGGGTCCTAGAGCCTGTCTTCTCCCGTTCCAGTCTTACTCTCCCTCTCGGGATACCAGCCTCAAGTGCCACCTCCCAATCCCTCCCTTGATTCGCTCACACCCCCATTCCCACTCCCGTTCCCAGCCAAAGCCATCTCCTCTGCACCTTCTTGTCCTGCAGGTCTGTGGAGAGTTCGTAGCTGTCCGAAAGCGCCTTGGAGCGCTTTATCTCCTCCTCCTCCTGCTTCCTCAGGGCCACACTGGCTGGCTGGAGGCGGGCCCGCTGAGCCCAGGGCAGGCCCACCCCAGCAGGGGGGGCCCCCATGTGGCTGCTGGTGGAAGACAGCTGGCTCAGCCGGTAGGGGGGTTGGCTCCCAGGACTATCAACCGCTGTGCTCAGGTCACTGCCTGGGGCATCACCCTCCACACTGTGGGGATGAGATAAGATGAGCCAGGATGTGGGAACAAAGGACAGACCTGCTGGGCCAGACAGAGTGGATGGACCAGATTCCTTCCCACAACCCCGCCCCCCAGCTGCTTCACAGTTATAAGGACCCAAGTAACTTAAAGGACAAAAGGGAGTTTTACACCCCACCCCCTACCCATCCCATCCCAGCCAAACTGTCTTCTCACTGCCCTCAGGATCCCTTCCCATCAGGCCCCCTTGCCTTTGCAGCCCTCTCCTCATTCCCCTTCAGCCCCATCCCTCACAGCTCCATCCTCAGGTGCCCCCTGCCCTCTCCCAGTCCTGGTCCCCTCACAGCTCCATCCTCAGGTGCCCCCTGCCCTCTCCCAG
>NW_017731868.1:1104612-1108338 GCF_001890085.2 Hipposideros armiger | reverse complement strand
CCTGCCCTCTCCCAGACCTGGTCCCCTCACAGCTCCATCCCCTGGACTCCTTTCCCTCAAGGCTCATCTTCTCAGTCTTGTCCCCAGTCTTACTCACCCCTCACTGCATGGTCCCCTCATGGCCACATCGCTTCACAGATTTCTTCCTAGTTTCCTCCTAGTCTTGTCCTCTCAAGCCCCTTTTTTCTAATAGTCCTGTCCCCTAATAGCTCCATCTCCAAATCCTCCTTCCCCTGATGGAGCAGTTCTCTTACACCTTCAGCCCTCCCCCCAGACCTCTTCCCCTCATGGCTCGGTTCCCAGCACAGCCTGTGCTGTGGCTTACCTCCCTGCCTGATCCCCAGCACTACCCCAAATCAGCCCTGTCCCCAGGCCAGAGGCCCACTCTTGCATCCCAGGCATCCAGGCTCTCCCCTCGCTGCCCAGCCTCGCCCCCTGCAGCCGTGCCCCTGCTCTCAGCTGCCTGGCATCAGGCCTGGCCAATTCCCAGGATTCCCTGGCATCGAGGGCACAGGGCTTAGTGACAATGGGCGGGGCCTCTCATCCAGCATCCTCACAGGTAAAGAGCTGCCCTGCGGGGTAGCTTCCTCTTTCTCCTCATGGCCTCCTCTGCTCTGCTAAGGGAGGGGGCCAGGGTCTCAAAGCTGAAGGGTGGCAGGAGCTGGGCACTAGGCCTTGCCTGCCCTGGTTACCCAGAACTGTTGTTCCACCAGACCTGCTCCCATGGTGCCCAGCTCCGCCAGACCTGCTCCCATGGGTGCCATGGCAACCAGGCTGCCAGGGAACCCAAGTGGCAACAGAGCCCAGACGCCCTGAGCCGAGAGGGCATGGTGCAGAGCCACAGAAGCAGGAGAATAGGGGAGAGAGTCGGGAGGGGGAGGGACAAGCAGGTGAGGTCTAGGGGGTTGTGGTGTAGGGGGAATGGGTGTGGCTGGGGCCCAGATAACGGTCTGGTCTGGGCAGGCACTGGATTGATGGGGCTCTTGGCTGGTGAAAGGGTTAAGGGGCCACTCCCCAGCCCTGACTTGGCAGAGGCTAGGGTGCAGGGCAGAGGAGAGCTGGGATGGGTGTAGGAGGACTCCCTACCAGTGCAGGTTCTTGAGCTGCAACAGGCCTGGCAACCTTGCAAAAGAGCATTTTGGGCTGGGTGCTGGGCACGGTGGGGTAGCTGCACCCATTAGACTGGGTCCTGAGCTGCACGGGTGGAGCTCGGCTCTGCCCTAGTGGGAGCTCCTACCCATTGCTCATCTACCACCCTCCAAAGCATTAGTCTGCAACACTGCCAGGAGCCAGGTAGAAACTACCCCCAAATTCTCTCTCCTTCAGGGCCTCAGGGGCCTGTGAAGTCGCTCTCCAGGAGTCAGACCCAGCCCAGCCCTTCTCCCTCCCCTGGCATCCAAGATGCTCCTCTCCTCCCCCTCAGGACCCAGGATCCTGCCCACCACCTCTGAAACCTCTCCCTTCCCAGTACGAAGCTCCAGCTCAGTTTTGATCAACTGTCTCCTTTGTTCAGAAACCATCCATAGCTCCCACTGCCCACAGAGATAGCCCAAGTTCCTTATTGTGGCATTTGAGCCATCTCCACGACTAACAACAGCCAATGCTTAGAGAGCACCTAGCATGTTCAGGCACTGTTCTTACCACTTCACATTTGATAACTTGTTTATTCTTCAAAACAAGCCTATGAGATAGGTATTGTTCTTCATTTTACACATAAAGAAACTGAGGCCCAGAGAGGTTAAGTAATCTATGATCACACGCAGCTATTAATGATAGAGCCAGGATCCAAATCCAAGCTGTCTGACTCCTGAACTCATGTTCTTAAACATTAAGCCATGCTGCAGGGCTGGCTGTCCATACCCCACCCCATCCACCCTTCCCTCCAGCCTGGTCCGGTGCTGTTTCTCCCCAATACTTCTCTGCTTTCCACCTCCAAAGCTGCTCGTATAGTACCTTCCACCTGGAATGCATTCCCTATCATCTCTGCCACCTACAATCTGAGAAATCCCCCCACACCCTAGTTCCATCAAGATTCAGGTCATATGCCACTGCTAAGAAGCCCTCCTGAAGCCCACCTTCAGCCAGAAATGATGGCCAATCCTGTTGAGAGCCCCCCCCCCCCGCCCCCAGCACATGTCTGTCCTTTTTATGGCACAGGCTAGCTTTGGCGAAGTGTGACCGCTATTTGTGTACATGACTCCCAGATCCCAGTACAGGAAGAGAATTTGGTAATCTCCTAGCTATCACAGAGGCCTAGAGCAGAGTAGGTACTCAATAAAAGCTTCTGAAGTAAGAGAGTCAGTGAATGAGCTCTGGTGGGCTGAGCTAATAAATCCTCTCACCTAAACTTTGATAACAGCCTCCAGTCTCCTTGTCCAATCTGTTCTCCATCTTGTAGCCAGAGAGAGCGTTCCAAAGTACAAGTCTGACCATTTCACTCTCCCACTAAAACCCTTCCATGGCTCCTCACGTTTCGTTCAGCAAATGATTGAGCACTTTCTCTGTGCCAGGCAGTGCTGGGTGCTGGAAATATAACAGTGAACAAGATGCATAAGATTTGTTTCCGCGGGGAGGTGACATTCTAGCGGAAGAAGCAGACTATAACTCTATACTATCATTTCAGGTAGAGATAAATACTAGGAAAGAAAATACAGCAGAATAATAAAAGGTGCTGTTTTAGATAGGGTGATCAAGGAAGGTCTTTTTGAAGAAATGACATATAAGCAGAGCCCTGATGGAAGGGAGGGAGTGAGCTGTGTGGTTATCTGAGGCAAGAGCAGTGCAGACAGAGGATAGAGCCAGTGCAAAGGCCCTGAGGTAGAACCGTGTCTAGCATATTTGAGGAACAGCGAGGAGACCAGTGTAGCTGGAGCAGAGTGAGCGAGGGGAAAGTGGTAGGAGGTGAGGTCATAGAGGTAACAGAGAGCAAATCGTGAAGGGCATTGACCTCACAATAAAGACTGGCTTTTGCTCTGATTGAGATGAGCAGAGGAGGGACGTGATCTAACAAGGTTTAGACGAATTATCCATAGGAAAACCTCCAGCTTCCTCACCATAGCGGTGGATGGTTCTCCTGACCTGACCTCTGACTTATATACCCTCTGCCCAGTACCCCAACCTAGCTAGCTCCTGCTCATCCCTCAACATTTAGCTCAGGTGTACCCTTCCATGTCTGCCTGTCCCCTTCACACAGGTTGGCTTACAGGCCCCTTCTCTGTGCTGCCATAGGGCCCTATGGTCACTTCCGTCCCTAGGGTAAGAGTGTTAATTAGCTCATTGAAGCCTTGCAACTCATGGAGGCTGGCATCATTAGCCCCATTTTGTAGACGAGGACACTGAGGCTCAGATAGGTGATGTAAACTGGCTCAAGGTCACAAGGCTACTAAGTGAGAAAGTCAGGATGCAAACCCAGGACCCAGGCTGTCTTTTCATGACATCTGCCTGCATTTCTCCACTTCTGGGTCTCTCTCCCCTCCCCGCACCCCTTAGTTGCAAAGGGATAGTGGCAGGGAGGTCAGGCTGTAAACATAGGCTCCTCCTAGAGGGTCTGGCAAAAAGGACAAGGCTTGAGGGCACTGCTCCAGATGCCAGACACACAGCGGAAGAAAGGAGAGACTTGGGGACATGAAATCCCTTAACTCAGAGCCCCCAAAACACTCAGGGGCATGCTGATCACATGGAAAATCTCTCTCTCTCTCTCTCTCTCTCTCTCTCTCTCTCTCTCTC
>NW_017731868.1:1027773-1104547 GCF_001890085.2 Hipposideros armiger | reverse complement strand
CACACACACACACACACACACACACACACACACACACACACACACACCTGTGCCCCATGTTACACGCTCTGCTGGGTGATTCTGTGGGGGAACTGAGAGTAGGCGCTGCAGTGGGGGAAATAAACCATGTTACACAAATAACCACAGTACAAAGCCGAAAGTTCTCAGGGCTTGGGAACAGAGGAAGTGCTCAGGGAGCTCAGGAGAGAGATTCCTTCTGCTTGGGGGTGGCTGAGCAGAATAAAAATAAACTCGCATTTACAGTTCACCTTCCCCGTGTCAGGCACTTTTGCACATTATTTAATCGGCATGGCAAATGTGAAGGAAGAATTAGGATTCTTATTCTGCAGGAGAGGAAAAAGGCTCTGAGGGGGGAACTGACTGCCAAAAGTCTCAGAGCTACAAAGTGGCAAAACAGGGACTCAAAGCCCAGAGCTTGCACTAGTTCCCCTGCTGCCTGAAGGCTTCCTGGGGGAGGAAGCTACTGAATGGGGCCTTGCCTAAGAGGAGTCGATAGAGTGCCTTGTGAGCCAAGACCCTAAGATGGGGAGAAGGGGGACAGGGCGTTCTGTAGGGATTTGGGGTAGCCTACCCATGGCAGGGGCACTGACTGCTGCTCCTAATGGGAGGTCTCTCTCCCTCCTTCCCTTTACTGGCACTGCCCAGAGCCAGGCAGTCAGCAGGGGATGGGATCAGGATGCAGTTGCCATGGAAATGAATGGGGGCTGTTGCTATAGATACCATAAGATGAGGGCAAGAGGAAGCTAGGGATGCTGAGGACTATCCCCATGACAACTTGGGCTGAAAGGGGGGCGGGACCAGAAGTGAGAGACAAGAAAACAAGACAAGGAGGTCAGTGCACATAGATGAGGCCAGGGTCTGTGGGTTCTGGAGAAAGACTGAACAAGGAGACAGGACCCAGTGTGTGCAGGGGGTGGCGGGTGGGGAAAGAGACTCTAGTCACCTCTCTCTCCTCTGATAGCTCTTCTGAAAGCTATTTCTGCTACCCAATCCCAGCGTCATAGAGATTCCAAACCGGAGGCCAGACCCTCTTGGCACAGGGGCTGGAAGGGAAGAAGGAAGCCATCGAAAGCCTGACTGGGTAGACCAAGCAAACAGGCTGGTGAGCACAAAGACCAGGGTTTGAATCCCAGCTCTGCTTTTTTGCAGCCGTAAAAATAATCGTTGTCATTTACTGAGTACCTACTTTTTGCTAGACCTAGCAACCCTGCAAGGTCTGGGTTGTTGTCTCTGAGGCGGATAACAAAGATGAGGAACTTGAGGTGCCAAGAGATGAAGTCGTTTGCCCACAGTCTCAAAGCTCAGCAGTGGTGGCGCCAGGAGTCAAATCAAGGTTCCTGCTCTTACCCACCGCCCCACACTGAGCAGCCCCTCCAAGGTTGAGTCCCTGCATTCTCCAGCTCTCCCTGTCTTCCCACGGTGACACTCAGGGGGGCAGAGGCTGGGTAAATATTTGTAGCGTGTGTGAGTGAGGAAGCAACCCAGGAGGAAGCAGGGAAGCCTGAGGTGAGAAGGCAGAAGTGCCTGACTCCGAGAGCAATAGCCCATGGGTTTGGCTGGCTGAGAGTAGAAGATTCACAGAACTGGGGTGGACTTTATGAACCCTCCAACCCCACAGATCCAAAATGAGGCCCCAACAGTCAAAGCGCTTTGCTCAGGGTCACACAGGATGAGAACCCAAGTCCCCTACCTTCCCACTTTTAGCTTTTTAGCTGAATCTGTCCAGCCTCCTCCTCCCCAACCTTTAAGCTCCTGGGCATCTGCGACAGCAGGCTACTCACACTTCCTAGGCTGTGGCGAACTGATCCCATCGCCATGCCTGTGCTCATGCTCTTCCTTGGTTTCTTCTCCCCAGAATGCCCACCCTCTCCCCTCACCCTCAGACTCCGTGGGTCTGGGTAGCTCATCTACATCTTGCGGCACCCTGGGCAGGCAAGCCCTCCTGGGAAGTCGGTTCTGACTCATTCTACTTCCCCCAAACCTGACAGGGTCAGCTACAACCCCCTCTGTGTCCTGTGCACACACTCATGTCACAGGTGGTACTTATCTCCAGCTAACGTGCGATTCTCTATTGAAGTGTCCGTCCCCCGCCCTGTTCCTGTTTCCCAAGGGCAGTAGCCGGTGTGATTCACCTCTGTGGACCCTCCAGGCCCAGGCCAAGGCCCAGCACACAGGAAGCACTCAACAGCCACCTTAGTCCCCTAAGAGCACAGGTAGCAGTCATATGTGTCTGTGTGACCATCCTGCCTGACAACTACCACCCTAGAAGCCACAGCCTCGCATGCTCAATAGCCACCTACACCCAGTCTTGTGATTATCTTCACTGGGCACTCAAAGAGAGCCCTCCAGGCACAGAAAGTCGCCACCTCACACACTCAGAATTCCTCACACCCAGCCTCACACAATCACATGCCCTCAGATACATACAAGCGCACAGTCTCTCACTCCTGTCAGACCTGCCGGCCTCATGTAAAGACATGCACACCTATGCACGGGCACACGTTTCCCTTACAACTGGACAGAAACCTCTCCCCTTCCCACAGCACAGGCCCTCAGCCAATTTCGTTGCCTACACCATGGCTCCCACCAGGGCCACCTGACCTTGACTTGCCCTGTCTCTCCATTTCGTTGAACCCTGGCCCCCCTACTTCCTTCTCCAATCTAATGAAGGGCAGAATGTTCTCCCACTCCCCAGCCACAGATCACCTAGACCCACCTACCATGGAGAGCCAGTCAAACAGAGCTGTCTACACACCATTTCCCAACATGACCCTGGAGCTCTCCGCCAGGTTTTTGTCCACGCTGTCTCTGTCTCCTGTAATGCCTCCTCACCTCTTGCCACCTATTCAAACCCTTCCCAGCCTTCCGCTCTTGCGCCTCCTCTTCCAGGAAGCCCTCCTGGACACGGCCCCTCAGCCCACCTTGACATCTCCCTCTTGTTTGGGCCAGGAACACATTTTTTGTTCATTACTGAAGCCGTATCTATTCAATCGCTTCAGCCCTTCACAGCCTGCCTACTTTTCCAAAGGATTTCTCATCTCCCCTGGAAGATGGAGAACTTATGGAGAGTATAGCCACTGTCTTACTTTTGACCCCTCACAGTATTTAGCTTGAAGCCTTGCACACAATAGGTGCTCAAGCAATGCCTTCTGGAAGAGTAAATAAGGGAGAGAGGAAGAGAGGGAGGGAGGGAGGGAAAAGTTAAATGAAAGTTTGAATGAGTGAATGAGCAGATGAGCTGAGTGACTAAGTGGGTGAAGCAATGAGTGAGGGAATGAGATGAACCTATGGAAAAACTATGAGATCAATGTGATGGGGATGCTGAAAGAAGGAAGGAAAAAAAAGAGAGGGGGGACTCTCACCTGGACCTTAATCACTGCACACCTGCCCAACCGTGCACCAGACCCTATGCTGGGCTCCTTGTGTTTTCTTGCTAATCTTCATGACAACCCAGAGAGGTAGATATATTCTTACTGTACTCGGGAGGAAAATGAAGCTCAAAGAGAAGAAAATCCTCACTCCAGTTTACGCAGAGAGTTAGTGGCAGAACCAGAGGTAAACTCAGATTCATCTAATGCCAAAGGCTCAGAAAGGGAAAGTGTGGGTATGAGCCCACCTAGGGGGGAGGCTCCTGGCTTTTCTCCTAACACAGACACATTATAGAAGATGTGGGTCTTGCAGCCCATAAAGGAAATCTTGTACTCTCCTGCTGACAGCCTCCAGGGATTCTTAGAACCAGCTTCTGGCAGGTGCAGGAAATATTTAGGGTTGTTGTATCTGGAGGAAATGGCTTCCCCTCAGATTCAGAGATCCCTAAAGTTGTAGAATCAGAATCTTGAAAGTACAGAATCAAGGACTCTTAACATCTCAGAATATTAAAATCACACCATTAGAATTTTTTTTTTTTAGCTGAGCCATTCTGCCACTTGCTGGCAGCTCAGCTCGGGCCGGGAATTGAACCGCTGTTGCTCAGAGCTCAAACTCTTGAGCGAGCTCTTAACCAACTGAGCCACTCGACCGGCCCTTACCATTAGAATTTTTTTAAATGGTAGAATCATGAAATCTGAAAACCACGGGGTTGGAGGATCCAAAAATCATTGAAGAAATAGAAACCACAGGATTGCGTGGAATGTGTCACTGAATTATCATATCTTAAATTTGTAGTTTCTCAAAATTGTAGCATCTCAGATTGACAGAATGTCAGAGCTGGAGGAGCCCTTGGAGAGCCTCTGGTCAAGCCTCCTTCCTCCTTTTACACACGAGGTAGCAGAGAAGCCAAGTGACATGTCCAAGTTGGGCAGCTCATGCCACCTCAGGCTGATGGGCTAGAAAAGGCAGCAGGTTTGCCTGTGGCGAGAGCGTCACACCACTCATTCATTTATTGAGTGCCTTTTGGGTGTTGACAATAACATGAATCAAATCCTACTCTCTCTCCCAGCCGCTGTTCCCAGTCCTAGACAGAAAAGCAGGTAAGGCCCTGGTGGGGACAGGAAGAGGGAAGCAGGGGGTAAGGTGGAACATACATCAGACAGAGAGAAGAGATCAGCTTTTATTGATGGAAATTCCTTTGTACACAGTGACACGCGCTCCGAAAGGCCTCTTCCTCCTGATCATATTTACAGAGCACTATGGGAGTGGCAGGGGGCGTGGGACAAGGCCTTCAAGCAGTGGAGAAGATGGCAGCGATGGCCACAGCGAGGGAACGAGCTAGGCAGGCTGGGCACACCCCCGTCTGGTCCTCTGAGCCCTAGGCACCCTGCATCTCTGTTTGTGCTCACAGAGGACAGAGGTAGGTCCTTGGGATGTCATTGGAGACCTCTCCAGGAGTGGCAGGCTCCAGGGTGCCTTGGAAGTGGGGTGCGGAAGGGTCCAGGTTCCAAGCTCCAAGCTCCAAGCTCTGCTGCTCCCATATTCTGGTCAGACCTAGGGCTCCAACCTTTATAATTTGGGGGGCCGGAGTCCAGGGGAGACAGCAGTGGGGATAGGAATTCCAAGAATGGGGTGGGGGAGGAAGGGGCTAGATGCTTGCCCATCTGGTTCTTGAAGCAGGGACGGGGTCCCGTGGGGGATCGCAGGGGGAAGGGAGCTGGTTAAGGCTTTTGCTTCTGCATAGAAAATGACCCTTGTCCTCTCAGTTACCGAGAGGAGGGACTGCTGCACTCGGAGGCCGGACAGCAGAACTGATGAGCGTCTTCCTCTTCCTCTTCCTCAGTCTCCTCCTCCTCCTCTTCCCTAGGGTCAGGAAGGGCAGGGTAGAGGCCACAGGCGGTGGGTGACAGAGAGAGGCAGAGGCATTAGTTTGCAGAGCAGGGGAGATACCTGAAGGGCTGGAACCAGGGAGTTGGGGCTAGGATGCGGGTCGGAATGGGAAGGCCAGTGTGGTGGATTAATCCAGGGCCACACCCAGCTCAGTCTCTGAGGAGCCCTTGCTGGTCCCCTCCTGAGACAGCCCTCCCCCACACCCAGGCTGGGCTCAGTCTTCAAGTCATGCCCAGAGGACATAAGCTCCACTTCTGACCGGATGGAACCTTCATTTGAATACGAATAGTAGTAACCTGCTCTCTGGGGCACTTTGCATAATCACCTCATTTAACTCCCCTCAACAACTCTGCAACATTTTAGAGATGAGGAAATTGAAGCTCAGCAGAGAGGGTAGATCACCTGCCCCAGGTCACATAGCTGGGTGAGGGGTAGAGTCAGGATATAGACTGGGAGTTGCCTGGAGCTTCAAGCCTCAGACTCATCCCTCCAGGGTCTTCCGGTGAATTTGGCACTAGCTCTAGAAATCCACCCTGCTGTTAAAGGACAAAGGTTTGTATTTCCTGAAGGCTCAGGGTTGGGAAAATGAGACACTTTGAAATGGAGTGTGGAAAGCCCACATCTTTGGAAGCGGACAGGCCTGGGTTCCAATGCCAGCTCTACAAGTATTTCCAGGCTATGTCCCCCCAGGCATATTATTGCCCCTCCCGGACTCTCAGTTTTCTCATCTGTAAAAATGGGGCTCGTAAGCCAACCCCCACAGGATTGTTTCAAGGACTGGAACATACGTCAAGTGCCTGGCAAACATGAGCAATGGGAACATGGTGGTGGTTATTATTCACTGCTCATGAGCTGAATTTCATTCCCAAGGTGGCCCTTTGCACCCACACTGAAGTGCCGCAGAGGCAGGGAGGAGTCATTGCAGGAACAAACGCCTGTCCCCAGGGAACTGTAGAGCAGTACCAGGGGCCAGTCTGGATGTGGCAGTCACTGGACCTGGGCTACAGTTTCATGGGGTGGATGGACAGACAGAAGGGCTGGGGGCAGAGGTTGGGGGGGGGTGACCAGGTGACTTGGGAGTGAAAAGCCTCTTCCGGGGAGAGCCAATGAAGCAGTATCACCCCATTCCCAGGCTCCTTGGCTGGGGGAGGCAGTAAGTATGGCGTCCAGAAAACCAGAAGACTGGGAAGAGATAGGAAGGAAAGATAGGCAAGGGAAGGCACTGCTGTCCATCTGACAGGCAGACAAGCGCGAGCACGCACACACGCATCCATGCATGCACACGCTCCTCATACTCAGAGTTCCCTTTGACACATTGTTCCGCAGAGTCACTGACTCATTAAAATCATGAGTCAGCAAAATCACATGAACCAGGGCTCAAGTCCTAGGCAAGTAGCTCCTGCTTTCTGAGTCTCCCATTCCTCATCTATAAAAGGAGAAGAAAACGTCACACCTCTCAAGGCTGTCATGAGGAACTAATGATCTTTTAGGCCCACTGCTCACCCCCCCCCCCACGTGTCCAGGCCAGGCCTTTGTTACCCTTCATCTTGACACTGCAGTCACTTTCTGATTTCTTCTCCCTATTCTCTTGGACCACATTAGCCTTCCTTAAGCCCTCCTTTGAGCATGAATCTGTTCTGCTCAGACACCCACCTTGGCTCCCCATTGCTTCCTGGATAAAGTTCAGACTCCTCAATTTGGCATTCAAGTCTCCCCCACCATATGGCCTCACCTGGCCTTCCCTGTTAGGTGAAAACGGCACGGGCTTTAGAGTCAGGCAGGCCTGGGTTTGAATTATCAGCCCCACCGCCTGCTAGCTGGGTGAACTTGGGTCCATTTCTTCACCTCTCTAGGACTTACTTTCCTTATCTGCAAAATGAGGAAATACCTATTCTGCAGGGCGTGGTGGCATTAAATGAATTCAAGTATGTAAAGCACCTGCCACAGGGTGGGTTTGATGCTTCACACATGGTAACTGTTATTATTACTGTCATTACCAGTGGCATCAATGTTATCCTGCTTGCTCATGTGCAGCCTTCATCACACTAGCTTGTTCATGATTCCATCAGCATGTCCAGCCTTTTCACACATCTCTGTCCGTTTGCTAACTACATCTTCCTTCTGCACAGATCTTTGCCTGTTGAAAGCCTGTCTGAACTTCGTGGTCCAGCTCAAATGCTGCTTCCTGTAGGAAGTCCTCCCTGACTCCCAACCAGAAGTACTCTTTGCTTCCTCCTAGCCCCAGCATCCATGCCTTTGGTCAGGTATCTCCATTTGTTGCTTTGAACTTTCCTGAAACATTTCTTTCGCCAATCCCTTCAATGCCCCTGTATTCGCCCCCCACGACCACCACCGCCTCTGCTTTCCTTCTCTGTAACAAAGAGAGGGCCCCTGTGCTATTTAAGGTCAGTCCCTCTGCCCAGGCTCTGGAAGCCCACTCCTGCTACCTCCTCCACAGCAATCATCCCTTCTCCCTCCCATATTTCAACCTCTCCCTCTCTGTGCCTCCTTCCTATCAACATTTATAGAAGCTCAAGTATCTCCCATCTGGGATAAAAACCCTCTATCTGCCCCCATATCTCCCTCTAGCAATCGCTGCCCCTCTCCGCTTCATAGCTACACTTCTTGAGAAACTCGTCTACACTGGCCATCTCCATTTCAGTACCTCCCACGAGCTCTTCAACCCACTGCAATCTGCCTCGTGCGCCCACCACTCCACGGAAACTGTTCTTAGTAAGGTCACCCAGGATCTCCTAGTGATTAAAGCCAATAGACTCTCTTCCACCTTCATTTTACTTCCCCCAGCTGTAACATGTGCCACTCTTCACAAGCCCCTCCTGTGCGCAGAGAGCTCTTTCCTTCCTTTGCTTCAGTGAGCCCACTCCCTGCTGGATTTCCTCCTACTTCTCTGCCCACCCCCAGCTCCTCTTCCTCTCCCCATCCCTTATGTGTTGGTACCTCTTCTCCAGTTCTGCACCCATCCTCTTCTCTTTCACTCCACACTCTCTGTCACTGATCTCATTCCATTTCATAACTTCAGGTAAAGCTGAGGACCCCTGCAGCTGTCTCTCTAGCATGGTGTCTCTCCTGGGTTCCAGATCCATCAAGTCTAATGCTTGCTGGAAGCTCCACTAGGGTGGCCCTTAGGGCCTTCAGAGCTCACAGGGACCTCGAACTTAGCATCTTACCACTGCAAACCTGTCCTTCTGCATTTCCCACCGTAGTGCAAGTCACCACCATCCACCCAGTCGCCCATGCCCAGAACATACCTGAGAGTCACCTTCCTGCTCCCTCAGCAATTCTAGTCACCAAATCCTGCTGATTATACCTTCTAAATAGCTCCCACAGGCTATATACACATCATCTGACCCCTGCTACCTCATTTCTTACTCCTCTTACCCCTTGTTCATTTTCCAATCATACTGGTCTCCCTGCTGTTCCTCAAACATAATAAGCATACTCTTGCCTCAGGGCCTTTGCACTGATGTTCCTTCCATCTGGAACACTGTCCCCCAGATAGGAGTGGCACCAGACACAGTCTATATATTTAGTTGTTTATTGATTATCTGTCTTACCCACTGTAAGATGTATCAGGACAGGCATCTGTTTTGTTCAGTGCTATATTCCCAATTCCCAGCACAGTGCCTGGCACTCAAAAAATATTTGTTGAATGAATGCATGCATTGCCAGGCCTGAACACTGCAACTTACTGTGAACTCCACCCTCAGTCATCGCCATGCCCAACCCCCCATATCTATTCAGTCTCTAGCTCCAGTCCTCTCTTCCTCCCAACCACCTCTCAAATCTATCTCCTCTGCTCTATCCCCATGGCCACTATGTTAGCTTATCTCTCTCTTAGATTACTGCGACAGCCTCCTCCCTAATTTCCCTTCCTTCTAAAGTGCTAATCTGATCATGTCATTTTTTCTTGCTCAAGAATTGCTCATGGCTCTCCAGCAGCCTACCACAAAAAAGAAGCCTGAACTCCCCAGACAGCTGTTTGAGGCATGTCTAACCTCTGCGCCCTTCAGTGTTTAGTTTTACCATTTCTCACCTCCATTTTCTACACTCTGTGTACACTCTCGGAGCATCCTCTTCCACTGCTACCTCTCAGAATCTTTATGGGCTTTGAATGACTGGCTCAACCACTACTTTCTTCAGAAAACTCACAAACCGGAAGTAATTCCTCTCCAAAGCCCACAGAGAAATAAGTGTCTCCAGTGTCTCAGGATCTCCGAGTACCAGGAGTAGGGCGGAAGGTAGTAATTATGTCTGGGACCAAAGACTTTGGGTGCTGGGTGAGCACTAACAGGGGTTCCTTTTTCCTCCTCAGTTATTACCCTGGACCCATATCCCTCTGGCCCTCTGCTAATGCCAGCTCATCCTTGCCTCATCCTTTTCTCTCATCTTCTGTTGGGTCTATCTCATTAGTAGCTCTCAAAGAATTCAGATTCCATAATTTGAAGTTAAAATGCTTCTATGTGAATGGTGCCCACTAGAGTAGTCCAACACAGTAGCCCTGCTCGAATCCATTTCTTTGATGCTAACGCTCTCGTTTGTGCCTTCCAGCTGGCTTCCAAACATACCATCCATTTTTCATATTGCTGATGTGATGTTTCTAAATCACAAATTTTACCAAAGTTCTCTCCTATTTAGTTAGGATCCATTCACATGACACTTCATCACCAGCAACACTGGTTCTTAACCATTTGGGGGAAACATAAACCCTTTATGCATTTAATGAAAGCCATTAACTATCTCCCCGACAAAAAATACACAGGTACACATGCACAGCATTTTTCATTCAATTTCAGCAGGTTTGTGGGCCACTTGAAGCCTATGTGGGACCTATGTACCCCAGGTTAAGAACCTCTGGCCCTACCCAATAACATCCAGGTTCTTTTGCATATGCTGTTCCTTCTTCCTGGAATGTTCTTCCACTCTTCATCCTTCTGTCCCTGGCTCTTACTCATCCTCTAAGACGCAGCTCTTAGGCTGAGTTGACCTGTACCAGCTCTAGATGGGGCCAGATCCCTTCCTCTGGGCTTCCACAGCCCCCCATGCTCTCCTCTGTCATAGCCCTTGTCAGTCGCCCGAAATGACTGGGAACATATGGAAGGCGAGTACCATTACGCAGCATAAGCCCTGGCTACAGCAGAACTCCATACATGTCTACTGAAATGAATGCTAATAACTGCTACATTTTCCCCCCTTTCTTTTCTTTTTTTTTTTTTTCATGTTTTTTTCTTTTCTTTCTTTTTGCTGCTATTCTTTTTTGAGTACCTATTGTGTGCCAGGCACTCAGGGAGGTGAATTCTATTTATGATCTCATCTACTCTCCAATAAATAAACCCCATGATGTTGGTGGTATTGTGTCCTTTTTAATAGATAAGGAGCTAGGCTCAGAGTTGTGAAGTGAGTTGTTTAAGGTCACCCAGCTAGTGAGTGACAGAGTTGGGATTGAAACTGAGGCATGTTGGCACTAACACAAGTATTGGTCCACCATGATCCCTGCCCTGGACTGTGAGATTGGGAGATGGCATCAGCAGAAGAACAGGACCAAGAACCGAGGCCAGAATACCCTACCTGGGCTCCGTTTCCCAGGGCCACCTACTTTTATTTTCCCTCCTATTTCATCTTCATGACAAGACCAGGCACCTGGCTCTCTCTTCTTTTGGTGAAATCCCCTCTATCCCATATACTACTCTCGGCCTCTTCATCCCAAAGCCCCACCCACTATGGTCAGGCTCATCCTTTGCTCCAGAACTGTCCCAGACATGTACAGCTTTTAGATCCAATCTAATCCAGTGCTACACACTTGGCTATGAGTAAAACAAGACATGGGTAGTCCCTGCCCTTCAAGAATTGATAGTCACCCAGGAGTTCTACATGTATCATCTCCAATACTAAAATCAGCCCTGAGAGGTAAGTAGGCATTATCCTCATTACACAGATGAGGAGACAGAGGCTCAGAGGTTAAATGGCTTGCCAAAGTCATGGAGCTGGTAAGTGGCCAAACTTGGACTTGAATAAAGGTACTGACTCAACCATTTTTCCCCCATTAGGTTGAGGGAAGAGCCAAAAGTGGGCAATCATTTCTGGCAGGGTTCGGGGAGCAAGGAAAGCTATTCGGTTGTCGGAAAAGGCATGACATCTTTTTTCTATGTTTTTCGTTGCAAAAATGCGTCATGACTTTTCCGACAACCCAATATTACCCTTCAAGAGTCCATACACATGTCCCCTCCTGTAGGGGACAGACAGGGTTAGGTACCCCTCCTCTGGTAGCCCTCTGATCTTACTTCTGCCCCATCTCAAATCACACGCTGCTGTCACGGTCTATGTGTCTCTCTCCCTTCGAGGTGTGGGTTGCACACCTTTTTCTGATTGATTTCCAGGAGACAATATAGATATAGACAGAGATGTTAACTTTTGCCTGGTATCTATGCAGCAAATACTGTCTCCTAATCTGTTGTTTCTGTTTTAACTTGGTATATACGAGTAGTATCTTTTTCCGCACAAAAGTTCTTAACTTGAATGTAGTCAAAATTATTGCTCTTCACTTTATGGCTTATGGGTTTTTAGGTCATCCTCATGTAGACTTGAGCTCCCTCATGGTAGAACCAGATACAGTTTATTCCTCGATCCTACCAAGGTTCAGCATGAGGCCTAGCTGAGCAGGCTGGACAAATGCTTGCTAAGTGAATGGGGTCGTATTTGAGCTAGTTATTAAAAGGAAAAGCAAGATCTGAACAGCTGGGTACAGGAAAAAGATATAGAGGAGGAGGTAAATGAGTTAGTGAAAGTAAGGAAATGGGACCAAAAAAAAGGCCAGTACTTTTGAAACTGGGACAGGATGTGTATAAAATATTGTCATTGTTGTTATGGGGGTTTTGTTTTCCTTCCAAGAACGGGATCATACTATAAGCCCTGTTCTGCAACTTGCTTTTCTCATGTAACCATAAGCCTTGGAGATCTTTCTATGCCAGTACATGGAGATATATCTTTTTCTTTTCATCTGCTACAGAGTAATGCATATAGTATGGGTGGATCATGGAGGAAAACCTGTTCCTTCCTGATGGACATTTAAGTTGTTTTAATTTTTCGCTATTATAAACAATGCTGCAATGAATATCTTTGCGTATGTCTGAAAGTAGTTTTGAAGAATAGATCCCTAAAAGTTGAATTGCTGGGCTAGAGAATGCACATTTTGTTTAAAATGTAGATAAAATTTATTCCTATTGCTTTAACATTTTTATAGACTGGTTAAAAATAGAGTATTTCCATTCATAATCCTGTTTCTATTTTGGGAAGCATACATCATGCAACCTTTTCATTAAGAGTTGGATGAGAATGCTACCCTTGTGGGCATGTGATAAAGAGTTGCACAGTATAGTTTATGTTTGAAGTTAGGATTGAGGTGTTTTCGGAAAGGTCTCTGGCTGGCCAAACTGGGCTCCATCTAGTAGTAAAACCTTCGGAAATCTGGCTTCAAGACATGGTTCCCGCCTTAGAAGTATATGACATTTAAGATTCTGGTGGCAACTAACAAGCTGTCCCATTAAAAAAAATGGTACCAACAGGCACTCCAATCAAGGTATGTGAGAGGTTCTGTTTCCTCACAACCCTTTCAAGCTTTTAAATTTTGGTACTTTAAAATTGGTACTTCATTGTTGTTTTAGTTACATTTCTTTAGCTATTACTAAGCTTGAGCATCTTTTCTCATTCATTAACTAATTATCGATTTCTTCTCCAAATTGTCAAATCATGTCATTTCTCCATTTTTCTTATTGCTTTCCAGGAGACAATATAGATATAGACAGAGCTATTGACTTTTGCTTGATCTCTATGTAGCAAATACTTTCTCCTAGTCTGTTGCTTATGTTTTAATTTTGTATATAGTATCTTTTTCCACACAGAAATTCTTAACTTTAATGTAGTCAGAATTATTGCTCTTCACTTTATGGCTTATGGGTTTTTAAGTCATGCTCAGGAAGGCTTCTCTAATATTATAAAAATGTTCTGGATTTTCCTTTGGCATTTTTACAGGGTTTTTGTTTGTTTGTTTGTTTTGTTTTTGTGTGTGTGCGTGCGTGCGTTTGTTTTTGTATGAGGTAGGGGTTTAACTTAATTTTTTTCCAAGTAGTAGCCAATAGTCCCGTCCGATTTACTGACTCCCCACTGATTTGAAATGTGTTCTTTATCATAAATTAAATCCCCATATGAATATATGGATTTCTTCCTAAACTCTCTATTTTGTTCCATTTATGTATTCCTCTATTTCTGTGATGATATAATATTTCTAATTACTGCAGCTTTACAGTAAGTTTTTGTATCTAATAGGGCAAGTTGCCCCTCACTGTTCTTCTTTTTAAAAATTTTCTTAGTAGTTCGTGAGCATTTAGTCTTCCAAGTGAACTTCAAAATCCAATTGCCCAATTCTCAAAAAAAAAAATACCATGAAATTTTAATGAGAAATGCATTGAACCTTTTAACCAAATTAGTGGGGAAATGTCATTTTTATCATATTGAATTTTCCCATCAAGAAATAGGATAGGATTCTTGATTTATTAAAATCTTCCTTTTTTTTTAAAGATTTTATTGGGGAATTGGGGGGAGGGTAACAGCGTTGGGGAATCAGGGAAGGGGAACAGACAGGTAGACAAATTGCTGTTTTGTTCTTCAGTCTAGTTGTGGAGGACGTCGCTTCACTGGCCCATGTTGGTATGATCATTGTGCTCTTCCCGGGTGAGGCAATCGGTCGCCTGTCGTTGGTCGGCCGCTCACAGCGGCTCCCGGTAGCTCACACTGGCTACCAGCCACTCACGCTGGCTGCCAGCCACTCACGTAGCTCACAGCAGCCCAGCTCCAGGTCGAGCTGTTGTTCATCATCTTAGCTGTAGAGGGCGAGCGTCACTGGCCCTCAATGTGGGATCCGAACCACAGCCCTGCTGCTCAGAGGTGGTGCTCCCAAGAGAGCTCTTAACCAGCTGAGCCACTCGGCCGGCCCTATTCAAATCTTCTTATAGCCTTTGGTGAAATTTTATAGTTTTCTACAGAAAACTATTTCACATTTACTGTAAATTCCTAGGAATTTTATAAATTTTTTTGTTATTGTGAATGGAATCTTTTTCTAGTATATCTTCTAATTAGTTATTGCTGGTATTCAGAGAAGCTAATAGTTTGGGTGTGTATTTATTTATCTTGCATCTACCCATCTCACCACATTTTCTTGTTAGTTCTAATAATTTTTCCTTTTATTCTCTTTGCATATCCAAGTAGACAACTTTATCATGTTCAAATCATGCTAACTCTGACTCTTTCTTGCTAATATTTATACCACTTATTTCTTTTTTTAACCCCATTGGTTAAACTTCCAGAAAAACAATGGTTAGTGACAGTGATAGCAGTCATCCTTATTTTGTTCCTGAATTTAATGGAAATTTATCTAGTACTTCCCTATTACATTTGATGATTGTCTTTGGTTTCTGACAAAAATTCTCTACCAAGTTAAAGAAGTTTTCATTGATTCCTAGCTTACTGTACCAATTATCTATTGCTGTGTAACAAATTACCCCAACGCAGCAAGCGATAACGAAGACACTAAGAGTTTTAAAATCAAGAATGAATATGTAATTTTATCAGGTGACTTTTTCAGCATTTGTGGAGATAGTTATAAGGTATTTTCTTCTTAAGCTATTAATGTAATTAATTACAATAACATCTTTCCTAATGATGAACAATCCCTGCACACCTGGGACAAAACTTCATTTGTCACGACACATTTTTCTTTTAATACACTGATGGATTCAGTTTGATAATTAAAATATTTGTTACTCTATTAATATGTGAGGTTAAGCTATAGTATTCCTTTTTTTTTTCTTGTCTTAACCTGTCCAGTTATACTAGCCTTCTGGAATGAACTGGAAAGCTGTCAATTTTTTCCTATTATCAGATCTTTCAAGATTCACTAGAACTTCCATCATACCAGAGCTTCCGTCATACCAACTGAGCCTGGTATCATTTCTGAGAAGAAAATTTAGACCATCTTTTAAATTTCTTCTATACTATTCTATTCTGTTCAGGTTTTCTGCCACTCTTTAACTCATTTGCTAATTTATATGTTCCTAGAAAACCACCCATTTCATCTAGATTTTCACATTTATTGGTATAAAATTATACAAGGCATTTTCTTTCTTTTTTATTAATTTCAGGTGTACAAAACAACATAGTGATTAGACATTTACGTACCTCACAAAGTAATAACCCCAATACGTCTATTACCCAACTGACACTGTACATAGTTATTAGAATATTATCGACTATATTCCCTATGCTGTACTATATCTCCCTGTGACTATGTTTTAATTATAGTTGATATTCAATATTATTTTATATTAGTTTCAGGTGTACAACGTAGTGGTTAGACATTTGAATAACTTATGAAGTGATTCCCCCAATAAGTCTAGTACCCATCTGACACTACACATAGTTTTCACAATATTATTGATTACATTTCCCATACTGTACTTTACAGCCCCATGACTCTTCTGTAACTACCAATTTGTACTTCCTAATCCCTTCACCTTTCTCACCTAGCACCCCAGCCCCCCTCCCATCTAGTAACCATCAGTTTGTTCTCTGTATCTATGGGTCTGTTTCTGTTCTGTTTTTCTTATGGCTTTTTTCGTCTCCTCAGAATTTTGTCCTTCATCATACCTTATTTTATTTATATTTTCTTGCCTTTTTCTTGGATGGTTTTTCCAGTTTACTGGTCTTTTCAAAAACCACCTCCTAGTTTATCAAATCTTTTGTTTTCTATTTCATTAATTTCTGGTTTTATCTATAGTAATTACTTGATTCTGCTTTCTTTTGGTTGTTCTTTTCCCAGATTCTTGAGTGGAATAACTAGTTCATTTAATTCAAACTGTCTTGTCATTTAGTGAAAGCATTTAAGGCTATAAATTTTCCTCTGGGAACCTCCATGGTTAGATCCCATAGGTTTTGATACATAGTATTCTCACTGACATTTATTCTAAATAGTCCATAAATTCCATTCTTATTTCCTCTTTAACGCAAGTATTTTTAAACTTTCAAATGGACCTAGCTTTTTTGCCATTGCTATTAATATTCATTTTATTGCATTTTGATTAGATAATATAAAATGTGTTTTCCAATTAACTTGGAAATAATGTTGTTCTCCAAAGGTGTGTGCAGATTGTTCCCACTGGTCCCTGTCCTATCCAACTGGCAAACAATTACTCATCCTTTAAAACACTTGTTACATATTCTAGGACAAACCACTCCTACTTTTGGGGACAGATATCTAGGGAAGGATTGTTTAGGAAGGACAAACTACAAAAAGATTCTGTCCTCTTTGGTCTCCTGACCTGGTCCCCCAGTCACCCTCCTCACACGCACAGACACCCATTCCACAATCTCTCCAGGGGCTAGAGGGAGATGGGGGGAGGGTCTGGCAATGATATTGCGTATTTGTCTGGAAGGGTGAAGGATTAGGGGAGGGATGGGTCTAGCTCTTACCTGCTCTCTGCCAGCCTGCCTGAGGGGGTAAGCTTCATGGAGTCAAGGACCTGAGTAGGACAGCAATACTGGTGTAGAGTATGAGACGCTGTGGACCTGAGAGACAGCGAGAGACAGAGAGAGGGAGAGAGACAGAGAGAGAGACAGGGAGGGAGGGGAGAGGAAGGGTGGGGAATGGGGACAAGGAGGTGCGAGTGAGTGGGGGAGGGGGAAAGGGAAGACTGGGAGGAATGCATGGTGGAAGATAGGGAATGGAAGAGGAGGAGTGGAGGCAGGGAGGCAAGGAGGGAAGGGAGAGAGGGGAAAAAGAAGGAAGGAAGAAAGGAAGGAAGGAAGGGAGAGGGGAGGGAGGGAGGGAGAAAGGGAGGGAGGAAGGGGGAAAGGAGGGAGGAAGAGAGGGAGGAAGGAAGGAAGGAAGGAAGGAAGGAAGGAAGGAAGGAAGGAAGGAAGAAAAAAGAAAAAAAACCACAAAGTCAAGAAAGAGAGGACGGCACTCGAACCACAAACAGAACACAACGACAACAGGGGGCAGCAGAGACAAAAGATCTAGGCTGGGCCTCCTGTGTTCCAGGTGACTCCGTGGGGACCTTGGCCACGGAGACACTGGGACACCACAGCAAGGAAGGGGAAAGGGAGCCCTCCTCACACCAGACGCCACACGGGTAGGGAAGAAGGGAGCAGGAAGGGGGGATGAAAGAGAAAGGCAAAAGATACATGAGGGGATGCTACTTTACAGAAGACCCCTCTCAAGAAGGGAGGGAGGGAATGGAGAGAGGCGAGGCTCTGGGTCCGAAGAGTGGGAAGAACCCGGGCCAGGTAGGTGGAGGAAACACTGGAGGAAGAGAGGGAGAGAGACAGCAGGAAACCGAAAGAGACAAGGAAAGGGTGAGACAGAAAAGGAGAAAGACAGAGAAAGAGGGAAGACAGAGAAGGGGCAAGACAAAGAACACAGAGAGAAGACAGGTAGAGGCAGAGAGTGCCAAAGCAAAGGAGAGGAGAGGCGAGGGCGGAGGAGAGCTGACAAGGTCTCAGTGGTCTTGGTGACAGGATGGGACTAGGGGGTGACTGGGCGGGTGGGGCCCAGCTAGCCAAACAGGGTGGTTCAGAGGAGCAGGAGCCTTTGCTTCCAAGGCCAGTGCTATACCCCCAGACCAGGGCAAGGCCCAGGCTCTGCCCCCAGTGCTGTGTCCCCACTCCTAGTGCAGGGTCCAAAGGCCCCTCTGTGTCCTGCTTCCCACGATCAAAATCCAGAGAATGGAAAGGAAGAGGAGGGACAGCAGGGTAGTGAGGCTGAGGGCCTGGTCCCTGCTCTACCCAGCACAGGGCAGATGCTGGGAGTGGAGCTGACCCTACCAGGCCAGCCAGCCCCCATCCTCCACAAGCCCCTGAAGGCAGGTTGTGGTCGGGGCCTGGCCAGTCAAGAGCCCAGGTAAAGGCCCGGGGATGTGGCTGCAGGCCAGGCCAGTCCAGCTGCCCACTATCTCACTTGCTGCAAATTTGAGGATGCCCAAATCTTAGAACCTTACAGAATCTTGGAATCTGAGACTCTTCTTATCAGAGACTCTGGAATCACCATCATCCTCAGAACAACTGTTTCTCAAGTGCCATCTATGTGCCAGTGACCAGCCCAAGTCCTTGACTCATTATCTCATTCATCCTGAGACTCAGAGACCCTAAGGCTGCTGGAATGTTGGTATCAGAGAATCTCAGCAGCTATAGGGAGCCCTGCAGTGACAGGCCAAGCTAGCGTGACAGGGCAGCCACCAATCACACCCCTCGCAGGCCACGGACCTCACTGTTCAAGGTTCCGGGGCCCTTACAGTGCTGGACACCCGGATGCCCATGGGCTCACCCACTCGAGCTGGCTCCCTCCCCCAAGCCTCCAAGAGTCCAAGAAGGGAGCCAGAAACCAGGAAGCCAGGAGGCTGCTGAATCAGCAGCTCAGGGATCGGGGCCAGGCCTGGGCAGGAAGGGAGGATTTCAGGCTGCAGGGTGTGGAGCTGGGGGCCCAGGTTCCTACCTGCTACTCCTCTCGGGGGTCTCCATGGGTCTGGACCTGTCCCGAGGGCAAGCCCCCTGGCCCGGGCGGTGCCTCCTCCGCGTCACCAACCCCTCCTCCCCAGCCCTTCCCTAGAAGGAGGAACCAAGGAGGCGGGGCCAGGCCAGCTGGGCTGTAGGCCAGACTGCAACTGGAAACTTTGCTCCTTCCCCTGCTCCCCCAGGAGGGCTGGGAACTCCTGGTAAGAGGAAGCAGCTTTAAGAGCTCACAGTGACTCCTCTGGGCCAAACCCCAGGCTGGGCTCCCTCTGTGCACCTCTGCTGGAATCTCCCCAAGCACCCTGTCAAGTATGTGTCACTAGCCCTGTTCTTCTGAAGAGAAAATTGAGATGGAGAGATGTTAAGTAACTAGGCATAGGTAATACAGCCAGTAAGTGGCAAAACCCCAAGATCAGGATCTGGTTTGGCCATTCCTGAATCTGGAATCTGCCCCCTCAGCCATATTGCTGCCTTGTGAACACAGAAACCTCTCCATAGACGCTTTTAGCAAACATCCTCATCTTCAGCACAGCTAAAGAGACTTATTTGGTTGTTCTGGGATGCTCCAGATCAAGTAAAATTCAACTCACTTATTTGGGGGAAATCAAGATGAGGCCCTGGCCATTGGGGAATTGGGGGAGGGGAACAGTGTTGGGGAATTGGGGAAGGGGAACAGCCATGTTGTTGTCCTTCCATCTTAGTTGTGGAGGGCGCAGCTAGCCCTGGCCAATATTCTTGACCATTACAGTAAGTTCTCACTCTCTTCTGGGTTGTTTTCGGGACTGGCTGAGAGAAAGGCTCTCTGAAAAGGAGAGCAAAAAGCAGAAGAAACGCCCTTCACAATCAAGAGGCTGTTTTTCCAAGGAAATCGCCCTGCTTGACTTTACGGATGGGAAAATTGAGGTCTGGAGAGGGGAAGAGTCTTTCTGAAGTTCATGCAGACAGTCAGACTAGAATCCAGGTGCCCTGACTCCCCACCTACCTACCACAGTAATCTCTCTCCCTCCATGCGGATGGGACTGGCAAAAGCGGAGAATGTGGAGGATTTGAAGGATGTGGGGCTTCTGAAGGGTACACCAGATCCAGCTCAGAGTGTTTCTGTCCTTTCACAGCCGCAGAGCCCAGGCTCCTGGCTGTTCTGAGCAGAAGGCGGCCCTGGGAGGGGCCAAGGGGACAGTGATCTAGAAGGAATAGGAACTGACAGGCAGCAGGCCAGCCTTCCTGCCACCCTGCTGGGGCAGCTGGTTCCTCTCAAGAAAGCCAAAGCTGCTGAGAGCGAGAGGCCCTCTGGACCACCACAAAGTTGGCATCTGTGGATCCTTCATGGCCTCCTCTCCCTCTGCCTACCCCCTGAAGCCCCCTTGGTCCTCAGGCCTCTGGCCTCAGCCCCTTCTCTTTTCTCTCTCCTTCAGAAACTCTCCTATTTCCTGCTGCCGCTGCACCTGGTGCCCCCATTTGCAGTTACTGCGCTAAAAGCTGCACCTCTGGCCCAAACCTTCCTCTTGATCTGACTAGGAATTCTAGTCCTGGCCCTAAGGTTGATGCTGTGTGACCTTGAGCAAAACCCCTTCTCCTCGCTGATGAAGCCAAGAGCCTACACTTTGGTGCCTGGTAGAGCGGAGTACAAGTTCCATCTCATCCACTTTTCAGCTGGTAACCCTTCTGAGGCTCAGTTTATTCATCTCTAAAAGATAAGTGGCAATCGCTACCTCACAGGTTCTTGTGAGGATTCAGTGAGACGAATGTGCACATGATGAAGTGTCTCAGCTTGAGCCTGAGACAGTCTGACCTTTCTCCCAGGGAGGCAGAGGAGACCTATGGGAAGGCTGTTTGTTTTCAGGATGGGAAGATTTCTAGGAAAATATCTCTTAATCTGGGCCACTCTTGGAACTCAGACATATCTGAGCATTTTGGGTAGACTCATGTGAGTACCCACCAGGGGCTGACGGGGAAGAAGGAATTATGGGTGAGGAGCTTGACTGGGCCGCAGGGCACTGTCAAGGCCTTCATTCACTTATTCGACATATTCTGCAGACCAGGCACTGTGCGGGGGTCCAGATACTGCAGTGATTAAGGGTAGTAAACATCTTGATCTCATGAGACTTATATCCAAGTGAGAGGAGGCAGATATTCAACGGCTAATGGAATTAAGCTGGGCAAAAAGTGGAGGTAGCAGGGGAGAATGTTCTACGCAGAGGAAACAACTTGAGCAAAGGACCCGAGGTAGCATTTCCAGGAACTGCAAAGAGGCCAAAGGGGCCGAGTGAAAAAAGCAAAAGGGAAAAAGGCAAGACTGAAGATGTAGACAGGGGCCCGAGTATGCAGAGCCTTGGAGGCCACAATCAAGTTTTAGTATTTATACTAAGGACAATTTGGCAGCCTGTGGTTCGTGGATAGGCATAGGGGTGTCTCTGATGCCCTGAAGATGTATGACAAATATTGAGTAACAGCATGTTTCTGGGGGGAGCAAAGCTTTCATCAGATCCTCAGATGGGCTTGTGATCCCAAAAGTATAGGGAAGCTCCTTATATGAGTCCATTCACTACGTGCCTCCTCTGAGCTAGTGTGGTAGGCATCCTAGAGCTTTCTGTGAGCTGGCCCATAGCTCCAGCAAGTCTCAGCCTCCTCAGTCTTCACTCCGTGCTCCACCCAGACAGAAGTGCTTGTAATTCTCTGCCGTTCTGCTGTCCACACTTATCTTCGCCTGTGCAGTCCCTCTGCTCAAAAGGCCCTTCCTCACCACGCGGCCCCTCTCTCTAGCTCCCCCTTGTTCCTTGTTCTTCACAAGTCAGTTCAAGGGTTGTGCCCTCAGGGAACCTGCCCTGACCCCTCCCCTGTGTTCTTCCCATCCTGCGCTTCTCTCAGCACTGTCTGTTGCCTCTTCTGGGCCAGGAGCTCTGTAGGACAGGGGCCGGGTCTTATTCATCCCAGTGTCTTCAGCATCCAGCACAGGGCACCTAGTCACACAGGTCAGTAAGTATTGGTGGGAGACAATCCACATTGAGGTGGAAGCTGCAAGATGGACTGGTGGACACTAGAGGGCACTGTGGCCCCCGGAATCCCGGCCTGATGCTGGTCAGACTGACTCAGGCTGGGCCCCAGGGCCTGGTAAGCACATGGGATTGTCTCCAGGAGCCCAGAAGCATGGAAACTCTGCTCCTAGGTGCTGCAGCATCTCAGCTCTGGGCCTAACTGACGAGAGTCCCCATTCCAGCCTCTCAGTTTACCTTCTGCCCCCTTTCCAGACCATTTGTCATGATAGCACTATCCTACCGAACATATAGCTTTCGTTCTTCACAAATACAGGGCCAAATACTCCTCCCACAACCCTGGCATACATGTTTTGCTCTGTCTGCAACACTTTACACTTCACTTCACCCACCCCTCCCCTCACCTGGCTAACTTCTACTCATCCTCCAACTCTCAGCTTAGACATTAGCTTGGAGAAGCCTCCCTGACCTTTAAGGCTGTGTTGGATATACTTCCAGGGTGCTCCCACAGCCCCCTACACTTCCCTTGTAATTGTAATTG
This sequence comes from Hipposideros armiger, assembly GCF_001890085.2. Taxonomy (NCBI): domain Eukaryota; kingdom Metazoa; phylum Chordata; class Mammalia; order Chiroptera; family Hipposideridae; genus Hipposideros; species Hipposideros armiger. The sequence continues at coordinate 1,082,161 of NW_017731868.1, read as the reverse complement.
TCTATTTCCTCACCTGCATCCCTACCAGATGGTGAGTTTCCTCAGAGCCGGATTCTGTTGTTACCCATCATTGTTATCAACCGCATTTAATTTAGCACATTAGTGCCTGGTACATTGTACATACTACTCAATCAATCATCCCTGAGTAAATGAATGAATGAATAAATGGATGGATGGATGGATGGATGGATGGATGGATGATCTCAGACAAGTCACTTTATCTCTCTAGGTTTGTTCCCCATTGGTAAAGTGGGTATGATCTCCCCTACTTGACAGGGCCGCCAGGAAGATTAAAGATAATGTGTGTCGAGTGCTCCCTAAACAGTACCCGATACATGGCAGACATTTTCGGAATCAAAGCCATTATTAATATTTGGAATAGTGAAAAAAGGGAGGGGAGGAGTTGAAAGAGACTGCCCTGAGCCTGGGATGATCTCGCCCACTCAGGTTTACCATTTACATGTGGAAGATGGCTTTAACAATAATAAGAAAACTATCATTTTTATTAGAAATAACGACAGCACCTGTTACGTGCCAGACCAGAAACAGGAGGTCCCCAAGGAGGTGGTAGGTAGCCTCCAGTCTCAGCCAGGGGATGCAAGGCCAGGGTTGTGGTCAGAGCCATGGGCATTGCCCCTGTGTCTGGAGAACAGTCATTATGGGCACAGCTGGTTCTAAACTCTTTACTCATAGGTGAAAATTTGTCTAAGGGGTCATTAATTCCCTCTGTAATTAATGTAAAAACTGCAGGGTTTATATTAATGGAAAAGTAGGCTCAAGCGTCAAGCTGATAATATTGATAATGTGTGCTTGTAATTATATACTGCAGATAACTATAAATTCAGTCACTGCACTAATAAAAATGGAAAAATTCCCTAAGCAGCCAAGAACTTGGTAGCAGTTGTACCATGAGTTGCATTATGCCAGTTGTTCTAAGGCTATGAAAATCACCACATACTGGGAGTAATGGTAATATTCACTGTGTACTTAAAAGCTGTTTCGGCATAAAATAAGGGAAAATTTTTTAGATAAAACAGGGCGCTTTTATGCAAAAGCATGAAATTTGAAAGCATAGTGAGCAAAGGTCAACCGCATTAGAGTAGGAAACAAAACCTTGATGAATTGGGTTATCTTACAATTGAGGCTCTCAGCAGACTGCCCTGGCTCAGGCTCTGGCCTCACTGTGGACACAGAAAATCTATGATCATCGTAGAAGACCAACTACACAGCATATGACCTCTCTACCCTCACCCACTTCAGAGAGAATCGACTCCCACCACAGCCCCTCATGTTATCCCAGGGTGGACAAAAACACTGCAGTCATATGGGGATGGGCCCTGAAGCTAGAAGGTCACATAGCTTCCAGGTTGGTAGCCACATCAGGCCTCATGAAAGCAGAGGAAGCAGTTTAGAGAGAGGGGTCAGTGACAAAGAGATGACAGGGGCCAGGCAAGCTATGAGAGATGAGAGCCAAGACATGGACCTCGGAGATGGAGAGAGAGAGAGAGAGAGAGAGAGAGAGAGAGAGAGAGCGCGAGAGAGAGAGAGCGAGAGCGCAATCTTGGTCCCTTGGTCCTTGATTTCTTGGTCCCACTTCCACTTGGCATGAGGCCTGGCTATACTTCATTTACTGTTCTTAGAGTCTGTGAGATGTAGCCTTACAATAGCTCCCCCCACCCTTTATTCTTGAGCGAGTTTGAGTGGGTTTCTGTTCCCTGCAACAAAATGTACCCAGACTAAGACAAGGGAAAATTGGGGATATAAGTGCAGGGCTTGCATAAGCAAAAAAAAACGCATAAAGAACACTTATGTAGGGAGGGGTGAATGCAATTATAAAGCATTTGTGTTTGTTCACCCAAATGCTCCCTCGTTTCCTAACACTTGCTACCACAGACACACGCTACAGCCACATATGCACACACACTGACATTCAGGGGTACACAGAAACAAAGGCGGCAACAACCAGATATGCTCTTATGTGGACACCTTGACATGCACGGACACGCACCAGCATGCAGCACTGCCCCTGTGCTCTTCATAGCCGCACGGACACGGCCGGCCCACCTGCATGAAGGCAGTGGCACTGCCCGTAAGGCTAGGGAGTGGAGGCTCGACTGGGCGCTGTGCTGCCTGCCTTCCCAGCTGCCAAGTGACTCATCCTCAGGGCTGCTAATTAAAGCCAGGACAGAGGGGACAGAGCCGAGGGGAGGGGAAGAGAGAGAAGGCAGGTTTATTTTGGTGCCAACCAAGCACACAGCCAGCTTAGGGGTCACCCACTTCCTGGGGCTGGGCCAGGTGGGGGCAAGGGAATGCACACAGGAAGGGGAGGGAGGGCCCTCTTACTCCTTCTCGGCCTTCATGAACTTCCTGGAAAGGTACTTCCAACTGACCCCACCTCTCTCCTCCTCTGTCCCACTGTCTGATTCCAGCTGCACCCCCTCCAGACTTGTCCTCACACCTGGCTTCTCCTCAGCAGCACATCCCCATTTGGGCTTGCCGGAGCTGGCTCATCTGTGTCTGTACCCTGCTTCCGTCCAACACCCCCCCACACACACACACTACATAGGATCACCTAACACAAGGCCTGGTACATAGGGAATGCTCTGTATGTGTTTCTGGAATACGACTGGGTTAACCCTGGTACAGCACAGCCCGGTGGTGACTGTAGCTCTGATGGTCTGGATTCCTATCCTAGTTCTACCATGGGGTGGGGAGTTACTTTAGCTCTTTAAGCTTCACTTTTCTCATCTGTAAGGTGACAAAAATATACATCGTATAGGATTATTGTGAGGATTAAATGAGAGGATATAGGAAAGTGCCCAGCACGGTGCCCAGCATACATTAGCTTTAGCCATCACCCAGTAAGCTCTGCTGCTAACACCCGCCTCAGGCCTGGGGCAGCAGCACTTACAGAGCCAAGTTCCTGGCCTGGCTCCACCGCACAGTACCTGGCGAACTGCAGACAAGTCACATAAGTTCTCAGAGCACTGTCTCTTATATAAATGGGGATTCGTGATATGACACCTAAATTTACTGTAAAGACTGCAACCTGTCAAGTGTCCTGTGTGGAGCCCAGCTCTTAGAAGTGGCTTAATAAATTGCAGCAGTGATTACTAAGGATAGCAGGAGGAGCTCAGACCTTTGGAGCCAAAGAAGCCCAGGAGGGGGGAAGCAGGCAAGGAAGGCTTCCCAGAGTGGGCAGGACTGGAGTTGGGCCCCCACAGCCAGAGCATGTTGGGCAGGCAGCAAGTGACAAGGTTCCAGGCTAAGGAAGTGGTGGGAACAGACAGCTGGATGGGGCCGGCAACCAGGCTGCACCGAACGGGCGGCAGCATGGGAGGGAAGAATCAGATGCAGCTGGGGCGGCTCTGGGGACTGGTGGTGTCTTGGACATGTGGATGCGGGAACCACGGAAGGTCCGTGAGGTCTCAGCCACCCCAGATTACTAGGAGGTTAAAACAAGGAAGACTCTTAGAGATTATCTAATCCAAACTCCCATTGGGCAGATGGGGGCACTGAGGCCCGGAGTGGGAGGCCTCCTCTGGGAGCAGAGCCAGCAGTGGCTCCTCTCATTTTTCCTCCCAAGATCGCGGTGGCTCCCGTTGCCATGGGGACATCCCCGACCGGTGTCAGCGGCTCCCCACCCCCTCCCTTCTTTCCTAGCAACAGGCCACCTCCTGCAGCTCTCATCCTCGCGTGCCTAGCAACCCCAGCCTGCCCGCCCTCTCCTCCCCGCCCCCTCCCCGCCGCCCCTCCCTCTTCCAGCTTGACCCTCTAGGCCTAGGCTCCCTCTGCTTCTGGTGACAGAGGTATCGGCCCCTCCTGCCCCTCTGCTTTCAAGTTCTACACTTTTCCACATTTCTCAAGCTTGACTATCCAGTATATGACAAAGGAGTGGGTTAGGGGAGGGCAGAGGGCACTCCAACGTGTTGAGCCACTATTCTGTGCTGAGCATTGCTTTACTGTAAATTCTTTCATCAACCCACAGAAGTCAGAATTATTGTCCCCATTTTACCGATGAGGAAACTAATAACGATCAGAGAAGTTCAGCGACTTTGCAAGGAGCACACAGTGAGGAAGCAGGCTCTGCTGAGAGCTAGCTTTATGACCTTGAGCCATTGCCAGTACCTCTCTGGACCTTGGCTTAAGGTGCCTGTAGGTTTGACGACTTCTCAGGGATCTACAGGAGGTCCAGGCACCTTCCTCTGTCCACAGCCCTCCTGCAACAACAGCTGTTCAGCTCTAATTAGACTCCACACTTCCTCTGGCACCCATACTTGGAAGCCCTCAGGCCTGGGCCCTGCCATGGGGTGGGGGTGGCTAGGGTTTCAATCCACCAATTCTCCTCACTCCTTGCTGTTCTGCTTCCAACAAAGCCCCTCTCCTTGGTGTTTCTCCAATCCTCCTAACCTTCCCCCGTCACACACACAGAGTTTATTTGAGGAGGACACTGGGGCTCCAAGGGCTGAACAGGTTTTGTGCAGTCACGTAACTAGAAGGCGACATAGCCATAAATGGAGCCCTTTGCTGCCTTTGCAATGCTGCAAAGCCTCCAAACTTCCCCAGCTCCTCGCTGATGATAAAAAGTATCTGTGACCCAACCCTGACCAGCGTTCTGATCTTTAATCTTTGTGCCTTTCCTGCCCAGATCTGTTTTACCCCAACTGACTGCCCCCATCTCTAAACCCACCCTCACTTCCTGGGCACGCTGCTTCCACTTCCAGCAATTCCATCTGTACGCAGAGTTTGCCTGTCAGTCCTTCACAGTCCAGCTTAGATGCTGCCTTTTCCAGGAAGCCATTCCTGACCCCTAACTGAAGTGAGCTCAAGAATTTACATGCAGATCCTGAGAGCATCCTCAGACAGTCCCACCTGGCCCTGGTTCCCAGTTAAAGAGTCTTCCCAACACGTTGGCAAGATTTTGCCCCACAAGTGCTATATTTGAGGTCCCTTCCACAGTCTAAGTTTGACCCTTGCTTCATTAACTGCTGAGTCCTCAAGGCCCCTGTAGCCTCCTTGACTGTGGGCCCAAGATCAATGTCAGGACGCACGTCTTAGTGACACAAATGCTGGCTTTGGAACCAGACAGCTCAGGGTGTGAGTCAGAGCGATGCAACCCAGCCCCGCTGCTCTTCTTTTCTTGGGCAAGGCACTTACCCTCTTGGGAACCTCATATTCCTCGTCTGTAAGTCAGGGATCCTAATCCATGTATAATAGGGCTGTTGCGAACATTAAATAAGATCATGTTCAGAGTTCTTAGTATGTGAGGAGCAAATGAGAACTGCTACTGGTACTAATATTAGGATGAGGATGAGGATGATTACTCTTATCTGTAAGGTTGTCTACAGCTCCCGCAGGGATGGCGTGGGCAGGGCTCTGGGCTTAGTGCCAGGCAGACCTGGGTTTGAATCCCAGCTCAGCCAAATATTAGTTGCATGGTTGTGGGTAAAACCCATAACCAGGCCGAGCTTCAGTTTCCTCAACTGTAAAACAATGATGATAAGGCCAGCCAAGTTTCCACCTACAGTGTCACTGGGAGGATCAAACAAAAGAAAGTCCCTGACAACTTCAGTAAGTTGTAAAGGCCCAACTTATATCATCATATGACTTATGATTATGATAATTACTAAATACGCTGAGCTACAGGTCCCAGGAACTCCCCTACTGGGAAGAGCTCAGAGCTAGAGAGCCTTTAATGGGTCCCTTGACAAGTAGTAGGCATGTCAATAGGGATGCGGTGGGGGGGAGGGGCTGTGCTGGAAGTCAGCCCAAGTTGCCTTTCTCTAAACCCACAGTAGGACAATGGGATCCATATCGTCTGCTAGACTAGTGCCTTCCTAAATGCTAGGACAGGCTGTGCCCATGCCCCTTGGCTACATGCTGGGACTAATTATGTCTTGTCACATACACTGGGCCTGACTGCCGCCATCGTATTCCTCTTGATTTCCTGCTGGCCCAAGCGTCGCATCCCACAACCCCTACCTTGGCCCTGGGCATCAGTGTGCTCACCTCATACCCCGGGCCTGGGATGCTAGGGCATGGCGTGTCTCATTACACTCCTCTGTCTCCCTCCCTCCCATATCCACTTCCTGGATGCCAGGACCTGGGCTGCTGCATATGGTTGGGCAAGCTATGCCCTGCACAAGGGTTCACAGCCAAGAGGGCATGAGTGGGGACTGAATCCAACCTGTGCTCTGCTCACCGAGCTGGGAACCCTGGTGAGGAGATACAATAGCCCAGTGGAAAGGGAACATTTCTCTAGCTGAGCCACTCAGTGGCTTCTCCTCTTTACCAAGGGTGCCCCAAAAATGTGTACACATTTTAAGGAAGGAAAAAACTGTATTAAAATCATGCTGATGGTAACCACTTTGAGTACCTGTTGTAATTGCAGAAGTCAAACGTGACTTGTATTCATCTCTTGTTATTGGTATATATTAACTATTACAATTTTAATACAGTTTTTCCTTTCTTAAACTGTATACATTTTTTGGGCACCCTTTGTATATGCTAGTTGCTAGCCTGGCTGAGACAGAGTGCATTCATCCGATGCCTCTGTTGCCTGGGCCCATCTCATCTCGGAGGCCCATCCCATCACCCCTGGCCTGGACACTAAGGCTGATGGGCCATACTCTGAGATCCTCATCATCCCCACTTAGTCCCTATACTTGACATTGTGTCTTCACGAAGCCTCTGGTAGGTTAAGGCCTGGGCAATGCACAAATAGCTCTTGTCTCTAACCCAGTTTTACTCCTGCCTCCTCAAGTGGCAAACTGATCATACCCTGAAAACTTACTCAAACTTGTAAACCTTTTTTTTTTTCACCAAGCATGCAAAGAAAAAAAAAGTGCACCTGTCACCATAATTATATTTCTAATATGTAGACTGTATCACATCAAAAGTCCATCCAAATCCCACTCCTCAGGGCTAGTGCAGTTCAGGGTGGAGCACAAAAGCCAGACCAGGGAAGCTCCACGTCTCCTGGGAGGAGAAGGTGGAGAAGGTCCCAGGGCCAGAGCTGACCTGTCTGCAGGTCGGCTTTCCCATCTGGGCAGCTCCCATGAGCCCCTCCAGGGTTCAGCCCAGCACTGGAGTCAGTTAGGATCAGAAAGACTGAGGAACAGTTTCAACCCCCTCCCCCATGCTTGCCACATTCACTCCAGCCCTCCCACCCTACTCCATACCCACCCCTAATACCAACGGGACAAAACCAGCTCTGGAGTTGGTCCCCATCCCCTGCCTATGGATCCTGAAGTAACAAACCAGAGGTCCCCACCTCAGTCCCTGCCCCGTCTCCCAACTAATACTAAAGAAAGGAAGTACTGACCTGACTGTTCTGGAATTCTCACCATCAGATCTGAAAGGGAAAGAGAAAAAAAAATCAACAGTTAGCATATGCTTTCTCTTCTTCTTCTCTCGCTGCCCTATGTAGTGGCCTTGAGGCCTGACACACGTCATGAAAGTGAGGGGTAGGGTATTCCTTGCAGAATGAAGAGCCAGTGCAAGTGCCGTGAGATGGCAAAGGGTCTGGTCAATTGTTGGGACAGGAAAGAGGACAGTGTGGCTGGGATGGAGTGAGTGAGGGGAAGAGCTGTCGGAGGTGAGATCACAGAGGTGCCAGGAAACGAGCGTGTGGGCCAGATGGGTCATGGTGAGGAGTAAGGCCTTCCTTGGAGTGGCTCAGAGGCAGCCTGCAGCTGTGGGCAGGAGCAAAGCCCAAACTTTGAACACAGACAGACGGAGCCTCAGATAACGGCTCTGCCACTTACCAGCCCTAGGACCTGGGCAAGTCACTTCTCTCAGAATCTGAACCTCAGTCTCCCCACTTGTAACATGAGGCCAATTCTCAGAGGGCTGTTGGGATGATTAAGCCCTTTGGAGCCCAGCAGACAAATGCCAGGTATTATTAACAACATAGAAAAGGCTTTGCCAATTGCCTGGTCCAACCTGCTTATTTTCCAGATGAAGAGAATGAGGCAGAGAGGGTGAGTGAGTCAGCTGCTGAGCTCCTTTTTACTACATTGGTCTGCCTTCTTCACTGTGAGGCAAAGGAAGGGCGACAAAAGAGAATGGAGTAGGGGACAGCTTTGAGGGAGCCGAGGGAATGAGTGAAATCTGCACTACTCCCCTGTGCTGCTCCTCCTGAAGAGGTGTGTGTCTGTGTGCACGTGCATGCACAGACACACAGGCCAGGGGAGTTAGGAAGGACAATGGAGCTGGTGCGTTGGGGGTGGGGAAAGGCAGGCAGAAGGACCAGGGAACTTGGAAGAAGCGGGAGAGTGCAGGAATTGCCTTCCTCATCCCCCGCCGTCTTTCTATATCTTTACCCACAGTCCCCGGCCATAACTGACTGCAGAGGGGACAGAGATGAACACATTGCAGGCTTTGTCCTCAAGTGAGAGAACCATGATGCGACCTTAAGTGAGGGAAGTGTCATCTATGCAGGGTGCAAAATGAGAGAGGGACACACAGGGAGGGTGGTGGACCTCAGAAGAGAGTATTTGTTGGAAGAGTGAATGGAGCACCCACCAGTGAGGTGGGGCAGGCAAGCATCAGGGTGCTGGAGCTCAGACCGTGGTTGAGTACAGTACTTCCAGTTCTGCTCCTTACTAACCACATAATCCTGGGCAAGGCACTCCTTTCTGTCCACCCTCAGCTTTGTCACTTGTAAAATGGGGACGGGATAATGACAATTCCTCCCCTTGGTGGAGGAGGGGGTGCTATAAGGTTCAGCCTAGCACAGTGCTTGGCACATGGTACACGCTCAGCCAACAGCAGTGGTTCCAAACTTTACCCTTCGCAGCCCCCTAAAGGACGGAGGACCTGGGTCACAGAGCACCTTTTCACATTTATTAACACTTTCTATCTGACTCTGCAGCAACAAGATTGCTTCTGAAGCCTGGCCCAATTATTCACACGTACCAGGACAGAGGGGCCTAACTTCAGTGACTCCCTGGCTACTGACAGCATGGAGGCCAAGGCCCTCAGCCTTTCTCCCAAACATTAACCCTCTGCTCCAGGCAGGCTGGCCTCCTTGCCACCTCACCCCCAAAGCCCAGCACACACTTGTGCAGTCTACTGTATCCCAGGCCCCGACCCAGGAATACAAACCCTCAAGAAGCTCGTGGGCTGGCCTCTGCCCCAATCTACTTCAGAGTGACATATATCCTTATCTCCATCGTCACGTGAACAATCACTAAGCACCTACTAGGCTCTTTTTGTACAGTATCTCCTTTGATCCTGCAAAGTGGGAATTCCCTATCGAATTTTAAGATGATGAAACTGAGACTCAGAGAAGTTGAAATGATTTCCCCATGTCACACATGTAAGGGGAGCTCGGTGTGAACCCCAAAGCTCGTGCTCTTACCACCAGGCTCCACTGTACTAGTAGCTCAGTGCTGGGCACTTGTGCACGGTTAAGGTGACTTTCCTTATGCTGGTCCCCAGTGTCAAGACAGACCCTTCCTCGGCAGGATCCTTTCTTCTCAGAGGTTACCAGATGTGTACTTCTGCTCCAAGAGCATTTCTAGATGACGTTACAGTCCTCAAGATGGCAACTGCAGGGAGCGAAAGAACTCCGAGCCATGATGCAGAGTGAATTAGCCAGTTCTCCTCACTGCAGACTGATTCTTACTAGTTTGGGGGTATACGGCATCATATGACCTTCAATGTGGTGATGCAGCCACCTCAGGGGTCTGCAGCCCCTTATGCATTTAGTATATTATTAATTATGTATAAATAATAATCATCAAGCCCTGCCCAGTGGTCAATCCACCAGGTAGCTGGGCTGCCATTCTTTTAGGGGACAGCACAGACTGGTAGAAAGAATACTGAGTTCTATTATGGCTCATTCCCTAACTGGCAGCGTAGACTTGGACAAGTCATTGCTCTCTGGACCTTGGTTCCTCACCTATAAAACAATGAGGCTACATTAGTTGAGCTCCAAACAGTCTTCAGGCCCTAAAACATTTAGTTTCTTCAGAATCCCAAAGTTTCTCTTTTATCAACTGGGTCCAGCTGTCTACATGAGGAAGCAAAGACTCAGGGTAGCAGGCCTTACTTTGTCAGTCCACGTCTTGAGAGGGGATTTCTCCTGCTATTCCCACAGCCTTCTCTTAATGAAATAAATGCCACTTAGGACCACAGGCTTCTCAAAGGCTCAGTTATGCCAATTCTCATCCTCAGGAGTGATGTCACTAAATAGGAATGTATTGAAGCCTATGAGTATAGTGGCCATATTTGCTGAACCAAAAACTCAGGCATGTAATCCGACCAAGGATTTTGATGTTGCTGTTCCCAGGTACAAAGAGCAATCAGCAGATGGGGGAGAATAAATGGCAAAATATCAAAAGTTCCTGAACCTTTTGGGAACTTATGGCGACAACAGGAGAGAATAACTGAAAAGAACGTAGGGCCTCAAGTAGCCATGTTGGGGTTTCTGCCCTCATCTCCTGACTGGATTCCCAGCCTCTGGTTTTAATGCTCTAAGCAATCTATATATAAACAGTACCTGGGGAAACTATAAGGTACCTCTCACCCAGAACCTGGAATTAGATAAACAAGGTTGTCCTCTGAGAGCTAAACTAATAAACATAAAACACATCAGAAACAAGATACGCAGAGTTACCTGAAAGAATCAGACTGGCCCTCAAGCCAGGATTTGAGTAACGTCTCTAAAACATCAGGTGTCCAACAGAAAGGAGACTGGACATCAATGGAAGCAGATTTTTTAACGGAGACTTGAAGGGCAACTGTGAACAGGGCACCTCCCAGAAGCATCCTGAGGAGAAACAGGTGGGTACCCTGACCCAGGAATCATGCAGATCTCTCCAAAAGCTGTGAACCAGACCCGGGGCAGCCAGGCACCTCATCTCCCAAACATCACTTTGCCTTACAGTAAGTCTCTTCAGTGGACAACTCCCTTCTCATACTGGCTGCCAAAGGAACATCTCTAAAGTGCAAACCACTTGACATAGTTCTGCCTCCATCATTCAGTAATTTCCCCACCAACCTTCCTGCTGGTCAAGCCCAACCTCTCCAAAGGTCTAAATCTCACCCTGCCCTTCCATCTACTTTTTGTTTGTTTGGTTTTGTTTTTAGCACATCTGGTATTTGCTACCTGGAACACTCTTGCCCCTATTTATGCTTTTAAAAATATTTTTAATTTTATTAAAGTGATAGGTGAAATAGTTTAAAAAGCCAAATTAGAAAAGCATCTTAACAAAAATAATAGTCTCTTTGTCAACTCTTTGTTATTTTTTTCTGAGTTCACACTCATATTTCCAAAGTATATGCTCATATTGCTATCCGCTTGAAATTTTTGTGTGTGTGTTTTTTTTATTTTATTTTTTACCAAAGTAATACACCGTACTGGAAGGATTATAACAAAAAACACAAATTCCCCACTCTACCCGTCCCCCTGCCCCCAACTCCCACTCTTAGAGACAAACCGTTTTCAAGTCTTTTAACTGCCTTTTCGGATATTTACTTCCTCATTTCTAAAGAACACACTAATACTTCTATTACTTGATTTATTTGTGTAGTTTTATGGATTCTGCACAGAATTCCTACTGTGCAGGGAGAGGATACAGCTCTCTTACACACACTTCCACCTCCAGCCCTGTTTTCATGAAGTTGCACATGTCCCTTCCTCTCATCCTACCACTGTAGTCATATCACAAAGCTTTGGTTAAATCAATATTTAGTTTACATTATATATTATATATTATATATGGTTTACGTTATATGACTGCCTCAATACTAACTGTGGGTAAGTCATATCATACGGTATAGTTACATTTCCTTTTCCATACAACTTTTTCTTTTCCCTGGTGTTGATTACTATTATTATTATTGTTGTTGTTGTTATTTTGCTTGCTTGGTTTTCTTCATATATATGATCAATTCTCCCACAACTCTGTCACAAGTGCAATTCTCCCCTCAATGTTTTCACATATCAGGTAACCCATCAGATTTTTTTTTCCTTTGGGACATCCGTTCCTGCTACAATTCACACTGGTTGCTCTCTAGGCCTGCACAAGGTTGCCCTAAGGTCTTCTCCCTTCCCCACCACCCTGGGATTCTGTGTTGGATTTTCTGTTTCCTAGATTCTTTGGCCTTTTTTCTGAGTTTATGTCTGCATTTTACTGGAGCGCTCTCTCCAGTGCTTCCTGAGAAAGGAGGCATGGGACATAAAATCTTTAGATATTACATGCCTGAGAATGCCTTTATTATGCCCTCACCTTTGATTAATATCAACTGAGTATAGACTTCTAGGTTGCAAATTATGCCCCCTCAGAATTTTGAGAACACTGCTCCATTGTCTCCTAGCTTCCAGTGTTACTGTTGAGAAGTCCAATGTCATTCTTTTTCTTGATCCTTTGTATATGACATGGTTTTTCTCTGGAAGCTTTTAGGATCGTCCCTTTATCTCTGGTATTTCACATGGGCATACCTTGATATGGGTCTTTTTATCATTTATTTTGCTGGTTATTCAATGGGATTTTCATTCCTTTGGTTCTGGGACATGTTCTTGTGCTATGTCTTTGATCATTGCCTTCCTGCTGTTTCCTCCCTTCTCTATTTCTGGAGCTCCTATTGTTGGATGTTGGAGTTCCTCAACTGATCCTCCAATTTTCTCACCTTCTGTTGTCCATCTCTTTGTCTTGTTATCCTGTTTCCTAGAACATTTCCTCACATTTTATTTTCCAACCCTCCTGCTGAAATCTTTATTTTGGCTCTCACTATCTTTAATCTTCCAGGTTTCTTCTCCTCCCTTCATTACCCTTGTTCTTCGATGTTCGTTTCTTATGTTTGCTTGCTTGCTTGCTTGCTTTTTTGGTCCTTCTCACAGGTTGATGGTCTTCCTCAAATACCCATGTACTATCTGATCATCTCTGGCTACCTAAGGCTTGGGTTTTGTTTTTAAATGTCAGTTTTACTGAGGTTTAATTTACATAAAATGAAATACACCTATTTTTAAGGGTCTTTGGCTGGTGACCCTTGGTGATCAGTTCCCTATGACACTAACAAGCTGATGGGAAGCTCTGTGTGTAGGTGGTGCTTGCCAGGTGGTGGGCTTCACTACAGTTATGGAGCTGCAAGCCTGTTCTTTTGTTGGAAGTCTCCCAAATGTCATCTTTTGGAGGTCTTTTTCTGGGGCCTTTCAGTTTCCCCAGAGAATAATCCTTTGCTCTCTCATGTGGCCCTGACTTTGGTGTCTTAGAAGTAGGGGAGTGAAAGGAGTTGGGGTCCCACTGTTTTAGGATGCAGATCCCTTTGCTTGTAGCCCTGTTTCACCCCATCCTCTATTGTGCCTGGTATCCCCAAGCCTAGAGCCCCTTAACTTCAATTTCTACAAAGAATCTGCAGAGATGGGCCTGGGGGGCATGGCAGGGGGAGTCCCTGACTAGATGTGGTTGGAGAGCGGCTGAGGGTCTGTTAACAGACTTTCAATATTCTCCCTGTTTTCAGTTCTACACCTCACCCCGCCTCCTGCCTTCATAGCACCTCTGAATCCTTAGCATTTATGGGGCTCTCTGGATGGAACAATATACTTCTGATCAGCATCCCTGACCTTAAGTGTTTTACCTTGTTTGTTCTCTTACTCATGTTTCAGTGGGATTTGGGGAAGAAACAGAGATAAATAAGTTTACTCAATTTGTTGTGTTTAACAGCACGTTCCCCTTCTTATTCCAGCCAACTCCTATTCATCCTCGTGACTCATTTAGGCAAGACCTTCTTCAGGAAGCTTGTCTTAATGTCCTGAGGCTAGATGAGGATCTGGTCCTCTGTTCTCCCACAGGTCCTTTTCTTGCCTCTATCACAGGCCTGATCCAACTGTTCTGAAAGTGTCCATTTCCACGCCTGACTCTCCCTGCAGACTGGGAGATCCTGGCAGCTGGGGCTGTGTCTTAGTCATGTCCAGGCCCTCAGTTCAGGGTCTGGTCCACAGAATTAGAGTACATACACGGTAATGGAATGAATGAATGAATGAATGAATGAATGAGTGGCTATAAGAATGAATCAGACCAGCCAGAGGGGACCATCTAGAAAGGGAAATAAGCTAAGGGGAATTGTTCCTGCACGAGGCCAGTTCCCTAAAAGTTGTTAAGTTCCCTAAAAGCTGTATGTGCAAGGATGTCCACTGCAGCATGATTTAAACCTGTGAAAAATGGGCCCAGCTTCTACACCCTACATTTAAGAATCATTAAGTACATTATGGTATATCCTTGCCATTGAAAATGATGCCATTAAAAATTATCCTTATGAAGACTATGCAGTGACATGAGGAAATGCTCAAACAGAAAAAGCAAGGAAAAAAAATCACATGTGCTGCATCATTTCAGCTATATGCAGAGAACAAGGGAAATACACCAAATGTTCAGAGTGGCTGCCTCTGTGTGTGGTAATGATGGGTAATATCTTTATCCTCCACTTTTCCAAGTTTTTCTAAATTTCCTAATGGAAGAATGCACTAAATGTATAATTTTTTTAAAAAGCTCCTAAGAAAGGAAGATAAGTATCCTGAGAGTGCTATGAACAAAACACTGTGAAAGGGACCTAAGGGCCTGTGTGCACATCCAGCGACGCTTGCTAGGAAGGCTCTGTTCTTCACTGGCCAGAGACCCTGAAGGCCCAGGCCCATGGAACACTGCACCCCTCACTGCAAAGCAGGACCTAGCTCAGCAAACCAAAGTAGAAGGCTCATGAAGCCTGGCCTATGATAAATCACAGCATCATAGGTTGTATTAGGGAACAGAGGCCCCTACACTGGGCCCCACACTTTAGAGGCCCCTATCTATGAGGGAAAGGGTTTGTGGGGCCAAGGGAATATGCCCATCCATATCTTTGGCCCTCTCTCTTCCAGGCTGCATTCCAGGTACCCAGAACCCCAGAATTCTCCGCCCATAGTTCTTGAGCTTATTTGCAGGAATTGTGTGGTCTTATTATCCAGGTCCATCTGCTAGGCCCAACGGGTGGCCAAGAGGGTGGGGAAATAGACGGGGCTGGAATGTGGGCTGGGCTGTCCATACACATCTTAAAGTTCCATATGAACCACAGGTGGGGAGAGAAGGGAGAAGAGCCAAGGGCCTCAACTGGTACATTGTCTGGGTCTCACAAATACAGAGGCAGGCAAATCCATAGGTCCCTCCTAGGCCTCAGGGTTTGTAGAAGGGCCTAACCTTGGGCATTGGACAGATCTGGGTGCAAATCCATTTATTTGCTGTGCAACCATGGATGAGTCCATTTCCCTCTCTGAACCTGCTTCCCCAAGTATAAAATATGTTTGATAATTCCAACTGCAGAGAGTTGTTGTAAGGCTTGCTGGGGGCACAATGTCTTAGTGGTTGTGAGCACAGGCTTTGGATCAGGCAGGCCTAGGTTTAAATCCCAGCTCTGCTCCTCCTAACTATGTGATTTAAATCTCTAAGGCATAGGTTGCTCATCAACATAACAGAGATAATAATATCACTAACCTGATAAAGTTGTTGGAAGGATTATGGTTTTAATGAATATGTAATAACATTGGAAACTGCTTAAATGAGAAAAGGCTGCTTAATAATGGTCATGTGAATACTGGCAATGGTGGAGCTGACTGGGCCTCAGCATGTCCCATCCGCCTGCCCACCCTTATTTTTCTCCATAGCACTTACCACTGTTTGACACATTCCATATCTTATTGTTTGTTTATTTTCTGTCCCTGCTTCCCCCATTCACACACTAGAATGTCTGCTCTGCAGGGCAGAGGTTCTGTCTGTTTTGTTCACCATTTCCAAGTGCCTGGAACAGTGGGAGTGTTAAGATGTTCTTCAACAGTAAAGTAGATATCTGCCACTTAGACAGGGGTAAAAAGGCATTCTTGGCCAGAAGAACAGCTGGGACACAGGCATGGAAGCATAAAGAAGTCTGCCATGGGCTGGCCGAGTGGCGCGATGGTTAAGAACTGGCTTGGGACGCCAGAGGGCCCCGGTTCGGATCCCACATATGAGGGCCAGTGACACTGCCCTCTACAGCTAAGATGCTGAACAACAGCTCAACCTGGAGCTGGGCTGCCCTGAGTTGCCAGCGACGGCATAGGCTGCAGCCCCTGCTGCAGTGGGTTGCCATGGGCTACTGTATGTAGCCAGCAGCCGCAGTGAGCGGCCGTCCAGAAGCCGGCGACTGATCTGCCTCGCCCGGGAAGAGCGCAATGATGGTGCCAACTTGGGCCAGTGAAGCAACGTCCTCCACAACTAGACTGAAGAACAAAACAACAGCAACTTTTCTGTTCCCCTTCCCCCAATTCCCCAGTGCTGTTCCCATCCCCCCAATTCCCCAATAAAAATCTTAAAAAAAAAAAAAGAAGTCTGCCATGCTTAGAGAACCCTAGACAGTTCAGTACAACTTGAGTGCAAGGTCAGGAAGGGAATAAAGGTGTTAGAAAGCTGAGTGGGTCTGTGGTCTGACCCAAAGGCCCACACAAGAGCTTTCCTAGACCACAAACGGTGTGAAGACCTACTTGTGATGGCCAGCAAGTAGAAAAGCACTAGGAGAGAGGCAAAGGTGCCTCCCAAGTTCAAGTGCCACCTAAATCATGACCATGTGAAAGGCGAAAGTAAAAACCTTGGAAAGATAATTCAGGTAGAGAGAAAGACCCCTCTCTAAGGGGCCCATTTGAGCCGAGAATCAGACCTACAAATGACAAATAAGCAGAGATAGAAGTCAAGTAGATGAGGTAATGGTGACACGCAAGAAAATCTTTTAAAGGCTATTAAAATAGAAGAACAACTAGATGAACCACAGGACAAATTAAAAGCTCGTTGGATAATGTAAACGCTTTCAGCAATGGATCCACACAACATCAAGGCCAAGGTGGTGGTGGGGAGGCAAAATGAAGGCCATGGTGGTTCTGGCTGCCGGTTATCTTTTTGCTGCTGATTACTCTTCCTATAGTCCTTGTTACCACTGCTCACTGGACAAGTTCTGGGATGGTAAGGATGGTGATGATGACGACTGCTGCATACTTCAAAGGAAATACTTGTCTATCACTTTTTCTATTTCTTGTTCAGGAAACAAAGAAGCAAGTATCACTTTACATTTTTATTTTAAAGAAAAGAAAGACGGTCAGCGACTACAACAAAGAGAGCCTTAAACACCAGGCGAGAGTGTGAACTTCATCCTATAATTGCTGGGGAGCCCCAGAGGGGGCTCAGCTGAAGGAGTGATGAGGTCAAATGCTATGTTCTCTAACCTCCCTCTCCTTTCAATCAGTAAAGCAGGTTTTATTTGGTCCTTAGCATATTCTGCCTTCTAATAACCCAAAAAGAATAAAGTGACTATTTATTAAACACCTACAATGATCCGAGACTTGTGTTATCTTCATAACAGCTGTGCAAGGTAGTTATTATTCTTCTCATTGTATAGATGTGAAAACTGAGGCTGAGGAGCAATGTGATTTACCTGGAGTTGCACATTTAATAAGCAGAGCAGCTGAAATTCAAGTCTGGGTTTGTCTGACTCCAAACCAATACTTTTAACTGCTACAGCTGCAGCTTCCTTCTGTCATGCCAGAGCTAAGTGGCACTTCATCCCCATACCAGCCCGTGAGCTTGGCCTCTCTCCCTCCCTTAGAAGTCCAAGGCCCCCCACACCACGAGCATTCAGGGAGTGCTTCTGAAAGAGATAACCATTCAAGGATGGAAGCGGGGAGCACCAGAAAGGGAAGGTGAGGTTTGGCACGAGTATTGCAGCCCAGATCAGCTCAGCACTATGGCAGAGAGAGAGAGAGGGAGAGAGAGAGAGAGGGAGGGAGGGAGGGAGGGAGGAGGGGAGGAGGCAGAGAATATGCAGTACACCCTTAGGTGGAGATACACTTTCCAGACCTCCCCAAGTGATCANGGGAGAGGAGGGGAGGGGAGGGGAGGGGAGGGGAGGCAGGGAAGGGAAGGGAAGGCAAGGGAAGTGAAGGGAAATGGAACTGGCTCTCCAGCCCTCCCTTCTTGCCTCCCTCTGCTGGAGGCAGAGGGATGGCAGTTCAGCCATGATGGGAAAGAGAGTGGGTGGAAGGGGGCGCAGCTAAAGCAGCCTGCTGTTGCAGAAACCTCAGCTCAGCCTCAAAGCCCCCTCCTGGGAACTTGGGGCCCATCTCTTGACCATGTGCTCCCCACTGCCTAAGACAAGGAGGCCGAACACCCACCCAAGCCCTATCAAAGCACAGCTCCCAGCAGACCCAGGCCCTCCTGAGTCACATCAAGGGCCTCCTGAGAAGTGGAGGGCTGGCCCAGACAGCCAGAGGGAAGCGCCGGCAGCGCAGGGGTCAGAACGCAGGTCTCCAGGTCTTCGGCTGAGGGCTCTCTTGACTGCATGGTCTAGATGACAGAGGTTGAGGAAAAGGGGTGCTCTAGAAGCTGCCACAGGAAAGCTCATGACAGGGCTGGCGCCAGAGGCAACACGTGCCTAATGAGGCCATCCGGGGTTGGGTATTGGGGGCTTTACTAGTCATTTCCATTCTCAATCTGGATTGAGAAAACAAAAGTAGATTTAGCCTTAGTTTGGACTTCAAGAACGTAAATGTTTATATCTTCCCTCTCTCCCAGGACCCCCACTAACACGAAGGTGAAGGAATAAAATATGAACTCATAATAGTGAAGAGGATGCGAGAGGGTGATAGCAACAGGTGAGAAATTTCGACTAATTTCTGGAAGCAAGAAACAAAGAGAAGAGTGTTCACAGGGGCAGGAGAGCGAGGGACACCACTCAGGAGGTTGTGGGGAAGGGGCCAGTCGGGCCACCAGAGGCCCAGAGAGATTCCAGACTTGGAGATGGTAGGTGTAAGAGAGGGTAGGAGTGGTCAGGGGCTGAAAAACCCAGAACACAAGTTGCCTGGCATTCATCCCAAGGCAAAATAGCAGAGGGCTTTTGGCTAAAGAAATTAAATTACCTGGGATGAATGAAGACACCTAGTGACATGTTGGTGCCCCCCAAATAATTTCACTCTGGCATTTGGAAGGCACCCATTATAATAGGCAGTTCCTTGGCGATGAACCTAAAATAAAGCCAGTGAGTGAACAAGCCAGCCTGGATAGACAGACGTCTCAGTCACGCCTTCTATTAATGTATTCCTAAACTCTAAAATGGAACATATGAGAAAAAAGGTAAGCGGCCTAGGGGATCAATCCAGGAAGTTCAACATCCAACTAACAGACATTCCAGAAAGAGAAAATGAAGGGGCAGAAACCATCAAAGAAATTATGTAAGAAAACACAAAGTGCATCCAATGGCAAGGGCTCACTGAGTACCGGGTGGGGTGAATGACAAACAGACCTTGAGCTCAGTGCTGGTTACATAAGGAGTGTTTGGCTTGTAAAAATTGACCAAGCTATTCACTTGTGATATGAGCACTTTTCTGTCTGCATATTATATTTCAGTAAGAAGTTTAAAAAAGTCCCTCTCCTAGAAATCTCCAAAATGTCCCCAGAAGATGTGTTATGATTATCGCATGGTTTCAAGGAACTACACACAACAGCCGGCAAATAAGAGGGAAAGAAGGGAGGGAGGGGGAGAGGCAGAAAGAAAACCCTGGTCCAAATATGAAACAAAATAAAAAGCGGTGTGATTTTGAGCAATTCGTAGAGCATAAAGAAAGGAAAACTCATTTGATTTTGATGCTAGGAACATTTTCCTGGAAGTACAGAGGCCGTGACAGTGGACCTGTGGGAAGTGAGGTGCAATTACAGTACATTATTTGGCCCTGCAATGAATAATATTAACATAGTCATCATCATATAAACACAATGTACTGGGAGTCAACTTTTAAAATCAATTGGTACACATAAAGCACCGGAGACCTAATTATCATTACAGAACAGGATGCAAATGTAACTGACCTGGCTGGATGCAAAAGTACCAAACACAGAAAAGTGGAAGGTAGGAAGGTAGAGGGGAGATGGAGAGAAGGATGGGGCACCAGTAACTATGTCTTACAAACTGAGTGGTCAAGAGATGCTGTGAAAAATTGATGGAGTGAGAAATCACAGTTTAGAACAGTACTTTAATAAAGTTACAAAGGTAACTAATAGAGGAACCAAAATGGTAATATAATTATCAAAGTTTGGGCGAGGGGGAGAAAGAGTCAAGTGTTATAAATAAGCTAAATTCTTGCTTGTCATACATAACAGAAGGAAGTCAACAGATAATGTTTAAAGTTGATAAGTGAAGAAATAACCATTGAAACATGTTATTTAGAGATAGGAAGTTACCACCAGAAAACCTAAACGGTAAAAGTGGTCCTTCTTGGGGCTGGGAAGTGGGGGACAGACAGATGTTGGCTTTTTACTATATACATCCTTGTGTACTATTTGCCTTTTAAAAATTGTGTAAATGTACTGCTTTGATTTAACTTTAAAAAGGAGTCCCCCCTCGGGGCCGGCCGAGTGGCTCAGTTGGTTAAGAGCTCGCTCAAGAGTTTGAGCTCTGAGCAACAGCAGTTCGAGTCCAGCCCGAGCTGAGCAGCCGCTGAGCTGCCAACAGGTAGCAGGATGGCTCAGCTTAAAAAAAGAACAAAAAAACAAAAACAAGTCCCCCCTCTTTCTTTGGACCTCAGTCTCCCACATGGTACACACAAAAGGGGGAGGTTAATGATTCTAGGGAGAGGTGACATAGGTCCTCTTCTCCAATCCATGCTTCTTTTTAGAGCAGGAACAAGACAGGCAAGTGAAGGACCGACTCCTCCCTAAACCCTCAACTCTTCATAGAACCACAGTCATCCATGCAGATGGAGCCGTCTCAGCTGCCTCAGCCTGCACCACCCTTTGGTCCTCTTCAAACCCTACCATCACCAGTCCAGCGTCTCCAGGCTTCCATTCATTCAACTATTTACACCCATTAGTTATTTATACCTGCCTGAGTCACAAAGGATTTGAGGTGGCTTGCTCCAATAACACAGATGAGGAAAGATTAAGAATTGAACTAGAAAACAAGAACTCAGAAAAAGAGATCAACAAAGATGCTAGAGCCGGACTTCAGATTAACTGGCAGCTGAGGCAGAAAGCAAGCTACAGTGAGCCATAACAGCCTCATACTAGGAAGGAGGAAACATACCAGTTTTCAGGGGAAGCGAATCTTTGCCAAGCACTGAATTGTTCAAGTCATTGTCCCTGGGAGATTTCATGAAGACAAAGGAGATGATTGTTTTTGTTTGCTTGGCTTTGCTTTGCTTTTTACAACTTTGTCTTATTTTAATGATACGCTATTTCAATATTTGGATGAGCTACCTCCTATGAAAACTGAAGAATCCCCAGTAATATGATTATGAAATGAGTATAAGAGCATATGTTTTGGCATGGTCATGGATTATTTCATCGGTTTTCTTCTCCCAGAAATAACTCTTTATCGAGCACCCACAAGTATCAGGGAGTGCCGTCCAAATGATTGTGGTTAATCTTGAGAACTGGGCATTGTCATCTCATTTTACAGATGAGGAAATAAGGCTCAGCGAAGGTAAAATGACCTAGCTGAGGTCATCCAGTGGGTTGGGGCAGAGCCTAGATTCAAACTTAGGTCTGTCTGTCTCCAAAGCTCATTCTTTATGTATCATACCATGGGGTCTCAAAACGAAGGCACCCAGACTGGAGATACCCTGCCCAAGGCAATGGGGACACGGTGGTGACAGACACAGGCCTACCCTCTTCAATGAAAACCAAGAAAGGATGACAGGCCTGGCCATCAGGCCAGAAGATACCTCTGAGCTGCGTCAGTTACATGAAATGAGGACCTCTAAGGCAGAAAGGAGGCGGGGCCTTGGTGGAGGAAAGAAGACCATAGATGCCAGCCATGAATCTAGCAGATCTGATTTCCGAGGGGCTGAACCAGGGCATAGGGTTTGTCCGCTATTGCAGCAAGAGACCCTTTATTTAGGTGGTGTCTCCTCTTCATCACTTCCTCCCTGACAAGTCACCCAGCCTCCTTGAGCCTCGGTTTTCTCAGCTGTAGGACACAAAGATAATGATCCCTGCAACTGTCACAGGATTTCAAGGCACAATATAGCACATTTAACAAACGATGCTTTAAATATGGAATTCATATGAGAGTGGCTCTTCTAATCAGAGCTCCTCTGCTCACATGTTGAGTGGCCTTATAAAAGTCCTTTCTCTCTCTTGGCCTCAGCCTTCTCACCTATAAAATGAATAGACTGAGCTGGATGATTCTTAAAGGTCCTTCCAGCTCAAGGTTTCTTGACTTTTATGCTGGTATTATTAAAAAGCCTACTGGTCATGAATGGCAGCCGCTCATCTGAGCTCCCACAGCAGGCTGCACTCACCTCTGTCATAGCACTTGTCATTGTGTTGTCACTGCCTTCTCCCTAATAGATGATCTCTACTCCCACTGCCTAAGCTCAGGTCTTACCATCTCTTACCTAGACTGTCACACCAGCCTCCTCACTGGATGCCCTCCAATCTGTCTTCCAAACTGCCCCCTAGCAGATCTCTCCTTCAACAGGTTGCCCCATACTCTACTTCTCTCAGCTTAAAACCCTATGTTGCCTTCCAATTTCCAACAGGATAAATCTCCTTATCCTGCTAGTCAAGTATCCTTATGATCTGGGCTGGCCAACTCTTCAGACTCTTCTCCAGACACTCCGTGACTCCCTGTTTGTGCTCTAGTTTGTACTGACCTGATAAAAGTGCTCCTCCCCTTCTCCTCCCCTGCTGCTTCCATGCCTCTGTACTTTTGCTCACGCTGTCCCCTCTGACTTCATCTCCTTTTTAATTCCCACCCACATGCCCATCCTTCTTCACATAGCTAACTCCTACTCATCCTCCAAGCCTAGTTCAGGCATCACCTCCTCCAGGAAGCCCTCCCTGACAGTCAGGGTAGATGTCCCTCCTTTGGGTACCCATGGCTCCCTAGCTCCCCTCTGGCATAGCACATAGGACATCGCATTGCAATCATCTGTTTCCACAACCATCTTCTCCACCCAACTGTGAGCACCCTGAAGCCAGGAACTGTATAATATTCACCACGGAACTTCCTTCCTACAATAGCACAAGTCATGCCACATCCTGGGCACATTACATTCACTAGACTGACCTCTCAGAAATGTGGAAAGCTCCCACATGGCTCCCCACTCCTGCCCTTCCACAGCACATAGTTTTACAAAGTTATTATTAATAATAAAAATGCCTATAACTGAGTAAACACACACTATGTGCTGAACACTTCATATGAGTCATCCTATTTAATTCTCACAACAATCACCATTAGATGGGTTATTTATGAATTGGCTAGCATATCAGCTATGTACAGTTTTACAGGGAAAATTGGGGAAAAAAGAAATGAGGTACTTTTTATTACAGATATAATGACAATAGTTCTAAGGTGGTTATCTAGAGAAAAATACTGGTTTTATTCAGTATACTGCATTCTGGAATCCAGTAGGAGGAACTCAAAGGCCCAGATATGCAATCATATTATCCCTTTAAGAAGGCATAAAAATCACAAAGCTACAAAGAAATGCATTTGATAATACTGAAAAGGTACATATCGGGTGAACTGTAATAGATTTCTTTCTAAAATGCGAGAGGAATTACCCTTAGGGGCCACGTAGCTCTCTGGCTTGTCATCTTTGTTTTGAAAAGGCTGTGATGCGATCTTGGCTTGCTTTGGTTGTTTTGGTTGCTAGGCTCCACCTCTAGGGGGCAGGGCAGCCTCAGATATTACTTTTCCTCCTTGCCCCTCAGTTTGCCATCCTGATTGGAAGCTTGATGTACCGGTAATGCTAGGCAACCAGGAAATTTTCTGATGCAGTTTTGTGGAGGGCGACATGAATCTTACACATCAGAAAACATAGTTTTATCCCCGTTTACTATTTGAGAAAACCGAGGCCCTGAAAGTTAAGTGATTTGCCTAGAGTCACACCGAGTCCTTCCCCAGCACTACACTTCCTCCAAACGCGAAGCTCCCAGAGAGCTTCAACTCCTACGTGCTTGAGAACCGGTGTCCCCGTGCTCTTTCAACATGCTTTCAACATGGATGCTTGGAGAGAGACCCAGTGCCATGAGGAAGTGAGAGTGACTGGCAAATGATCTTGCCCTAAATGAGTTACCTCAAAGGAAGAAATAAGTCACTTATCCGTCATTCTCCCTGTGACCGGTGTTTATTATTCTGCCAGGAATTACAGCAGGGACTAAACCAGAGGGGGTGCTTCTTATTCTGACTCCTAGACACTGTGTCCGGCCCAGGGTTTGAGCCTAATAAAGATTTCATGGGTAAATAAGTAACTTTTCACTGGATTTGACGGACGGCACAGAGGTCCTATGCAGGCCTCTTTGCTCCTTTCAGAACAGAATATCTCGCATTGAGGGTCAAGACCATGGTATGACATGGCCATACCACGGGAGGAAGAGGTAACTGTGAGCAGGGTGGCCTAAATGTCTCTAAAGCCTTGTCTATCTCTGCTACCCTGACAGTCTATGAAATGGGAGACTAGTGAGTGTGGGGAGCACAGACAGCAGAGGCCAAACAGCTCCAGGGAGCATGAAATAAAAGCCACACAGGAGGCAAGGGAATTCTGAAGTTGAGTCATCTCTCTCTACAGGAGTCCTGGAATGAAGAAAAACTTAGGCACCTGTGATCATTAGTGCACCATGACTTAATCTGACATCCATTTGTCTACTCCACGTTTATTGAGCAGCTACTATGTGCTGTGCTATGTTCCCAAGCTTCTAGCTCCTTCACTCATGCCCACAGCACTTAGCATAGGGCCTGACACAACATGCACTCAAGTACAGGTCAGTTATATTGCAATTTGAAGGGGCTCTCAATCTAGTAGAGAGGACACAAGATGTAAACAAATAACCATCAAGGTATAAAAGGGGGCTAAGTTCTCATTTCAGGGATCAGGGATAGACCAAGCACCAGGAGTGACCAGCGAACAAACATGGGTGAGGTCACAGCAGAGCTGAGCCTGGGAACTGGATGAAGCAGCCCAGGAGAAGGGGGCAGCATGAGCAAAGACACAGAGTCTATCAGAAGGCAGAGTAGGCTAACAATGGGGCACACAGGCCAGTCTGGCTGGAACACCGTCTGTGCGAAGGGGACTGTAAAAAGATGAGAGGAGAGAGAGAAGTTGGGGGCAGACCCTAAAGGACCGTGCATGGCTGGTGGAGGAGTTTGAACATGCTCCTGCAGGCCAAAGAGAGAATGAAACCATTGGAGCCTTGCAGAAAGCTTGGTCTGGCTGCACTTCATCAGAGGCTTGGCTAAGCAAGAGCAGGAGGGGCATCTATTAGGAGACTATGGCAGAAATCCAGGAGGCAATCGTGTGAGGGAGCCTGACTCCGTCAGTGGTCCCGGGAGCTCTGCTGGGGGAAGCCCGGAGCCCTGCCTGGAGTGTCTTTATGGCTTTACACCACACCTGCCTGCAGGAGACAACGGTGTACCACAGGCTCAGGAGCCAGAGGGTTCTGGGCCTCATGCAGTTGTGTAACCTCAGGTAGGTAAGCACACCTCTCTGATCCTCGTTACCTTGTCTGAAAGATGAGAATAATACTAACATCCACCTGGCAGGGACTATACAAATGAGATAAGAGGCAGTATTGCCTGATGGGTAAGGACACTGCAGGAGGACTCTGGAGCCCCACCACTTGGGCTCCTTCTAGCTCCTCAGTTCTCCCACTTACTCGCAGAGTGACCTTAGGTAAGTTATCCAGCTTTTCTGGGCCTTGGTTTCCTCATCTATAAAATGGATTTAATAACAATATTACATCAAATGATTCAGGTGAAGATTGAATTCATATATGGAAAGCACTTAGAACAAACCGTGCTTCGCACACAGTAAATGCAGGGGAAAAATGTTAGCTCTTGTTACATAAAGCTACATAGGGTGGCACCTGGCATGCAGAAGGCGGAGACTCATTCAGCACATGCGTGGTCCCCACTCCATGCTCCAGGCCTTAACTGTGCTCCCAGCAAATCCAGAGGCCACAGCAGGCAGGGGTGGGACAGGAGGAGGAGCAGCAGAGGACAAGCCTGGGTCCAACCTTCCCCCTCCCCCTCCCCTGGACACCAGGAGACACCCACTCTCTTCAAAGCCCCTCCGTCTGGGTCCTCAACCAGTAGCCTGGCCTGCCCTGATCTCTCCCTCCTCTGAGGACCTCCACTCCTCACCACTTTCGCTACACATTTTGTCCTGGGCACCATAGTGATGGGGGACCAGCCTGGAGGCCTGGGGTCGGGAAGGTCTCAAGCACAGAGGCCATGGTGTTGACTCAGCTGGTGGCCCCCCCTGCTGTGTGCACACAGCTAAGAAATGTTTGTGGATGACAACAACCCCATTCTTGCCCCAGATCTAGACAGAGAAGCAAGACTCCTGTAATTCTCATTCAACTCAACATTATTATTTCCTCCCACACAAACATAATGCTCCCAACACAGTGTGTGTGTTGGGGGGGAAGATAAAATGTTTTTTTCTCTTGAGAAGGAGAGACCCCCCTGGGAAAAGCACTCAAGACCCCACATGAGACTGACTTCCCCAGGGCCCCTCCCCGGGGCTCACTTCCTCCCTCCCAGTGCCCTCAGCCCCTGCGGGGAGCACTCTGACACCCCACCACATGTGGGAGACAGCTGTGTGGTAGACCAGACATTGCCCTGGCTGTCAAGAATACCAAGCCGGTCCTCTGGTTGCTATTCCCCAATGTGAGCCAGCTTGTGGGGTGGGCAGGGGGTGGGGGCAGAGAATGGAGAGTTATCACCAAACCAGCTTCAGCCCACCACCGCCTACAGCAGAGCCGGAGCTGGGCCTATGCACAAAGCACGGGGAGTGCAGCTCTCTCCAGCGTGGAGCAGCCCAGCAGTGGCCCCCAGTGTGCCTGTAAATCACTCCAGCTGCCTGACTGGCAAGGGGGGCCAGGCCAAGATCAACATTGAAAGCAGGGCTCTTTTCTAGTCATCCGAAGGGGGCAACAATTCCAGGGGAAAAGGCCTGATCATTGGTAGTGACCAGTAGCTACTAAAAAACAAACACACAAGCAAAACCCTCACATATAGCGTACCAGAGGCCAAAAGGAGATTGTGCCTCATCCAGCTCTCTGCTGCACTAGAAAGGCCAGACCCAGGGCACAGCAAAAGGCATACTGGCAACTGGGAACCTGTCCAGAAGAGAGAGTGCGGGAGGATGTGGAACTCCTAGGGTGATGACATGGGTGGGGGTGGACATGACAGCTGCTATCAACTGCAGTAGAGGGAAAGTTCACAGGATTGGGAGTCTGTCTTATAGGTAGTGTGACTTCTGCTGTGTTGCTTCACTTCTCTGAACCGTCAGTTGCTTCGGCTGTAAAATGTGGATTGTGGTGACAGATGCACAGGGTCCTTGGACTCTACATAAGACCCTAGGGCCTAGCTAGGCAGAGGGGGCCCGCAACAAGCAGCAGCTGGGCCGAGGCCCCTCTTTTTCCTCTTTGTCCACCAGAGGGAGCCTGGGGGCCAGGAGCTCCCAGCCTATATGTACCAGCAGTGCCTATCCTCTGCTAATGCTGCAGCCTCTGCTGCTAAACTCCCACCCTGCCTGCCCTGGCTTCCAGCAGCAGCCTTCTCACTCACTCTACAAACCCAGAACAGGCCTGGCAGGGAGGTCGCTTGCAGCTGCTGTGGTGGCAGCAATGGCTACTGCATCAACAGGCCCTCCTGAAGTCTGGTGGGGAGGGAGAGTGGAAAGGAGACACGGCCTGTTTCCTTCCCCCGTCAACTCTCCCACTCATCCCAGAGTCATCTCCTCCTGCTCAAATCCTCTAGTTACCTAAGGCTCTCCTGGCCTCTCCTAGTTGGTGGTGACCCAGCTAGGTCCTGACGCCAAGAGACTCCTGTGGGATGGAAGGCTCTAGTGGAAAAGAACAGGCCTCAGAGCCAGGTGGACTTGAGTTCTAGTCCTAGCTCCAGTAGGAACTAGCAGCATAACCTTGAGCAAGGTTCCTTTACCTTGGAGCCTCAGTTTCCTCATCTCTAAAATGGAATTGCTAATGCTCATTGCACAGGGCCTGTTGTGAGGACCAAAAGAGGAAATGATGGATGTGCAAATATTTAATATGTGGTTAGAAGAAATTCAAAGTACTATCTAAACCCCTTATTAATCCAGTAGGAGATGTGAAGCCAGGAAATCCAACAAACAGCCTGGAGGGTGCACAAGACGACGAAAGCATCAAGAGGCAGGCCTGCGTGGATGGCAGAAGCACAGAGCTAAAGAGCAAATGGGCTGCCAGCCAGCCAAGAGATTGCAGACCCACATCTGCAGGATGGAGAATCTGAGCGTCATGGAATCCTGGAATTGGGGAAGGCCCAGGTCATTCCATTGGGCTTTACACCCAATTCAGGAACTGTGCTTTCTCCAGCTCTCCCCTACCCCCACCGGGTATCTGCTGGACACATCCAGCTAGCCCCCACCCCCATCTCTTGAGGCACCCCACTGCATCACCAGGTGTCCAGGTTGGAAAGTTCTTCCTGATTTATCCCAAATTTTCCCATTGCTCCTGGTTCTGCTCCCTGGAGCCACACATAATGAGGCTGCCTCCTTTGTCATAGGCCTGACTACTCTAGAAAAGTCTGCAGCCAGGCTTGGGGACCACAATGTCCATCCAGTCTCCCTCTGTCCTCACCCTACCATGGTCCTCTCCTGAAAGGAAACTAAGACCATGCTTGGTTGATCCAGACCCTTCCCCCAGTGTGAGGCCCCAAGCTGCATGCAGTCAGTCCTCCAGGAATGGGCGGGCTCCCAGCAGCCCCGCCTGGGCAGGAGAGCCCATCTCCCTTGCCCCCAGACTACTCTGGGGCGGTCCACACCAAAACTCAGCTGAGGGTGCACTGCAGTGGAGCCCAGCCAGGCCCTTGATCTGCAGCTGCTGCTCCTGGGGCCCAGCCATCTCAACCCAGCACCCCAGCCTGCTGCCTCACCACGGGGGAGTTGCAGAGAGCTGTCTCCCAGCAGATTTCCTGAGGCAGAAGGCTTCCCCACCCCCAGCCCAGCCTCCAAGAGACACTCCACTGGTTGTGGCACATGGTAGGACCAGCTGAGCAGTGAGAGGAGGGGGAAGGCTGTCCATTCGCTAGAGGACTTCAGACTTGCTCTGTAGTGTGGCTGGATTAGTCACAGAACCATCAAATGTAAGCTGGAGGGGCTCTTAAAGAGAATTCAAGGCAGACCTTGCCTTTGAAAAAGATATAGGGGAACTGATGGCTGGAGAGAGGAAGGGACTGAGTCAAGGTCACAAAGCCAATCTGCAGCAGAGCTGGAAGGGGAACCTGGGTCTCCTAACTCCCAGTTCAGTGTTCTTTCTAATCCAGCAGAAGAGAAATCGGGGAGCCTTTAGGGCAGCCCTGTGAGCCTGCATGCCCTTGACTCTCCCAGCCTGACATTTATCCCAACCAGCTCACTGTGGTATCTGCATGAAAGAAGTGGACTCAGCTCATGTCCCACCAACCCAAGAAATAGTGCCAAGGCGTCCCAAATAGGCAGACACACAGACCCCAGCACAGAAACTGGCATTGATCCAACAAGAGGGAAGCTCTGTAGGTTTCCCTTCCTGGTACACTCTTTAATTGGGTGGTGTTTTTCTTGAGGGTGGAGAGGGGGTGGTCTCTGATGAACTAGCTAAGAGCCAGGCCTCCATTTTTGCTCCCCCATCTTTGCTCCCCCAGCCAGGATGTGCTGCAGTTCCCCTCAGATGGATGTCTCAGTCTCCAGCAGCCATTCTGGTCCCCACCTGCCTCTCGGAAAGGATGGAGCTGAAGCCGCCAGAGGAGACAAGATCAGGCCTGCACTCAGGACCTGCAGAGGAGACCCCCAACAGGCAAAAAAAAAAAAAGGAGGGGTTTCTTTTCCTTGGGCCTCTGAGTTGACACCATCGCAGACACTAAACACATCCAAAATAAATAAATAAATAGGAAGCTATCCTCTGGCAAGGATGCAGCTAGGGGGTATAGAAGTGAAGGGGGTGATGACTGCTCTAGGCCCTCACTGGCCCCGGTCAAAAAGAAAAGACGCCTGCTCTCCTCCGGCCAACCCAGTCTGTGGCTGCATGAGGTGGCCCCCGCTTCTCCTGCCAGGTTGGGACAGAAGAGGAGGACACGGAATCAGGCACCGGCTTCCTACTTTACTGGCCAGACAAGTTGGAGAAGGAACTAAAGGGGAAGGGGCGGGGATGGGGGGCCGTGGTACAAACACAGGTTCCTTACTTTCTCTGGAGGGTTGTGGCCGGGCTGGTGCTGGTACTGGTGCTGTGGCCGCCGCCGGCCCCAGGACTGGAGCTCCTGGATGCGCCACGGCTCAGCTGTCCCCGCTCCCGCGGTGGCCGGGACCCCACGCCCACCGCTGCTGAATAGCTGGCTTCCTTGTCGCGGCCAGGGTGTGCTGGCCCGGCCTCCCGCCCGCCCCGTTCGCGACCCAGGGCTGGGTTCTCGTGGTGCAGGTGGCACTGGGCCACGTCGCGCTCGCGGGCTGGGTAACCGGTAGTGTCCTGGAGCGGATAGGAGGCGTCCCGCTCCTTGTCCCGATACACCGCCTCCCGGTTCTGGTAGGCGCCGTCCCGGTTCGGGTAGCCCACGTCCCGCGTCGCCTGGTGGAACTGGCTCTCCCGCAGCTCGCGGTGGTGGAACTGGGTGTCGCGCAGGTTCTGGTACTGGCTCTCACGGCCTGGGCTGTCCCGCGCGCCGTGGGGGTCCCGGTGCAGCTCCCCGCGGTGCAGCTGGCTCTCCTCCCTTAGATCGCGGTTCTCCTGGGTGAGCTGGTCCAGCTGGCCCTCCAGCTCCTCAATGCGCCGCCGCTGGGTCTCCAGCAGCTGCTGCTGGCTCTCGATGATGTTGTTCAGCTCCAGCAGGTACTCCACCGCCCGGTTGGGGCTCTCGGATCCCGGGCCACCCGGGGGCCCCGACCCCGCCTCCATCCTGGCGGCCCAGGGGCAGGGGAAGGGGCAGGAGAGCCCGGTCCCCGCTCGCTCACGGCGCCACCCTCCCCCGGACCCAGCCGGGGGAGGGGGCCGGCGGGACGCAAGGGCGCGCACCGGGCTCGAGGGCCCGGGGGCCCGGGGGGGCCCGGGAGACAGCGCTGGGGCCGGTGGCACGGGGAGCGGGAGCTGAGACTACCGCTGCTGCCGCCGCCGCCACCGCCACAGCCACGGCTCGGGAGGACGCGGCCCACGGCGCTCCGCCCGCTGCGGAGTCACTGCGCAGCGCGGCCGCGCGGGACCGCCCCGGCCCCCACTTCGTTCACCCGGCCCGCCCTCGCGCGCCCCACCTGCAGCCTCCTCCCACACGCGAAGCCGGACCGCCCCGGGACACCCAGGCCAACCCCAACACAGGCTACAGGAGATCGCTCCCTTCCACCGGTCCCAGGGTCCTCACCTAATGCAGCCTAACGAAGCCCTCCATCCCAGTCCCTTCCAGTGTCCTCGGGGTCCATAAGGCCCTAGATCTTCATCTAAGACATCTCAGGAATCTCCATCCCAGGCAGCCCGCAGGTCCAGGAATACCACGGGCTCCCTGACCCCTTTGGGTCTATCAATCCCAAGCGTCAGATTCTCCATCCCATCCAACCCTCGGACCTCACTCCATCCAGCCCTCAGTACAGGCAGTCCCTGGATCTCTCATCCCAGCCAGTCCCTGGACCATCCCTCCATCCCAGCTAGCCCGTGTCCTTCCAACCCAGCCAGTCCTCAGCTCCCCACATCCAAGGCAGCTCCTGGACACCCCACCCCCAGAACACATACAACATCACAGTCATCCTCCACTCCAGTCAGCCCCTAAATTCTCCATCCAAGCTGGTGTCCAGATCCCCTATCCCAGCCAACCCTAGGATCCCACAGGTTAGCCAGTGCCTGGGTCCTCCAACCAAGGCAGTCCCAGAATTTCCCATCCCCCAAAGCCCTGGGACTCCCCATCACAGCCAATCTTAGGATCAAAGCTCCGTTTATTCTGTCAGCTCTCATTTTCTCCTCTCCATTGGAAATGCTCTCCTCCATTCAGTCCATTATCTCCGTCGAGTGAAACTGTACCCATCCTTCAAGGCTTAAATGCCGCCTTACTGAAGCCAACCCTGATTTCCCCAGCCAGAAGTGGTCACTTTTTTCTCCCCTTGACCTCCTACTGCACTTCCTCTACACTTCTCTTGTGACATTTGTGGGACAAGTGGAACTCTGCTTTACAATGCATTCATTTGTGTTCTTGTTTTATGACCTCTGCCAGACTGAGCTTCTTAAACCCAGAAACATGTCTTCATGCATCTTTGTGAGCAGGTTGGGGTAGAGGAGAAAGCATGAGTTTTACAGTCAGACAAAAATAGATTTAAATTCCATCTTCTCCTCTCTAAACTTCCATTTCCTATCAATAACATTTACCTCATAGGTGTGTTCTTGGGAAAAAAAGCATGCAAAAACATTTGGCACAGAAAAGACAGCCCACAGAATGGGAGAAAATATGTGCAAATGACACATCTGATAAGGGCTTTGTATCCAGAATATGTAAAGAACTCTTACAGGCCAACAACAATAACAAAAACAACACAATTATTTTATTTTATTTTATTTTTTATATTACTATTATTATTTTTAAAGGTTTTATTGGGGAATTGAGGAAGGGGAACAGCCAAGTTGTTGTCCTTCAATCTTAGTTGTGGAGGGCGCAGCTAGCTCAGCTCCAAGTCCAGTCGCCATCTGGCCGCCCATGGCAGGTCACGGCCACTGAGCTCAAGGTGCTGTGTTCAGTCTTAGTTGTGGGTGGGCGTAGCCCACCATCTCATGCAGGAGTCGACCTAGCAACCTCGTTGTTAGGAGCACGTGCTCTCACCAGCTAAGCCATCCTGCCACCTGTTGGCAGCTCAGCGGCAGCTCAGCTCGGGCGCAGCTCACTGGCCCATGTGGGAATCAAACCGGCGATCCTGTTGCTCAGACCTCACGCTCTTAACCAATTGAGCCACTCAGCCGGCCCCAACAGCCCAATTTTTTAAAACGGACAAAAGATTGGAATAGACATTTTTCCAAAAAAGATATACAAATGACCAACCAGTAAGCATGTGAAAAGATGCTCAACATAATTAGTTATCTGGGAAATGAAGATCAAAATCACAATGAGCGTTCTGTGCTATACGTAAGGTGTTTTTCTGGGTTCCTGTCATAACTGAAAGGAAAACTTTCACAATGTCCAGAGCCCTTGCTGTCCTACAGGTGAAGGGGGAGGATGTCCTTAAATTCCTTGCAGTAGGAACCCACTTAGGTGGCATCAACCTTGATTTCCAAATGGAAACAGAACATCTACAGAAGGAAACTGATGGTATCCACATCATAAAGAGAACCTCGGAGAAGCTTCTGCTGGTGGCTCATGCCCTTGTTGCCATTGAAAACCCAGCTGATGTCAATATCATATTGTCCAGGAATACTGGCCAACGAGCTGTGCTGAAGTTTGTTGCTGCCACTGGGGCCACTCCTACTGCTGGCCACTTCTTTCCTGGAACCTTCACTAACCAGATCCAGGCAGCCTTTTGGGAGCTGTGACTTGGGGTAGGTACCGATCCCAGGACTGACCACCAGTCTCTCACCGAGGCATCTTATGTTAACCTGCCTACCATTGTTCTGTGTAACACAGATCTTCCTCTGTGCCATATGGACATTGCCATCAAGGAAGCAAAACAAGGGAGCTCACTCAGTGGGTCTGATGTGGTGGATGTGGGCCCAGGAAGTTCTGTGCATGTGCAGGACCATCTCCTGTGAACATCATGGGAGTTAATGTCTGATCTCTACTTCTACACAGATTCTGAAGAGATTGAAAAGGAAGAGCAGGTCGCTGCTTAAAAGGCTGTGACCAAGGAGGAATTTCAGGATGAATGGAGTTCTCCAGCTCCCTAATTTACTGCTACTCAACCCAAGGTCACTGAAAGGGTAGGAACAACTACTGGGTGGTCTTAAGGTGTTCTTCCACAGGCTTTTAAACAGAAAATGGAAATAAGGTAGTTGAAAAATGAACATCAATTTCTTAAAACACACACACACACACACACTGAGATACCACTTCACACCCACTATAATAGCTAAAATAAAAAGGACAGACAAGGAGAAATATTGGTGAGCATGTGAAGAAATTGGAACCCTCATTCATTGCTGGTGGGAATAGAAAATGGTACAGTCACTTTGGAAAACAGTTTGTAAGTGTCTCAAAATGTTAAACATAGAGTTACCATTTGACCCAGGAATTCCACTCCTAGATATACACCCAAAAGAACTGGAAACATATGTCCACACAAAAACTTGTACATTAATGTTCATAGCAGCACTATTCATGATAGCCAAAATGTGGAAACAATCAAATGTCCATCTATTGACGAATGGGTAAACAAAATGTAGTATATCCACGCAGTGGAACATTATTCAGCCATAAAAAAGAATGAAGTACCGATGCATGCTAAAACATGGATGAACCTTGAAAAATTATGCTAAAAAAGACACAAAAGGCCACATATTGTATGATTCCCTTTACATAAAATTCCAGAATTGGCAAATCCATAGAGACGAAAAGTAGAGTAGTGGTTACCAGGGGTAGGGGCATGGGTTGGAGAAAGAGGAGTGACTGCTAAATGGGTATGGGTTTTTTTTGGAGGGAGAATGAAAACGATCTAAAATTAGATTGTGGTGATGGTTGCACAGCCCCATTAATTAAAAACCGCTGAGTTTTACATTTTTAAAGGGAGAATTTTATAGTACGTGAATTATATCTTGATAAAGCTGGCTTAAAAAAAAACACTTGCACAGACTCTAGCGCATAACAGCAACCACAATAATAATACCTATGATTATCCTGATTCCAAAACCAGACAAAGACATTACAAAAAAAGAAAACTATAAGCTGATATTCTTAATGAACATTGATGCAAAAATCCTCAACAAAATGTTAGCAAACCAAATTCAGCAATACATTAAAAAGACCATACACTACGATCAAGTGGGATTTATTCCTGGTATGCAAGGTTTGTTTAATATCTGCAAATCAATTAAACAAAATGAAAAATAAAAATTATATGGTCATATCAATAGATGTAGAAAAAGCATTTGACAAAATCCAGCATCCATTTATGATAAAAACTCTCAGCAAAGTGGGAATAACGGGAACATATTTCAACATAATAAAGGCCATATATGACAAACCCACAGCTAATATCACATTCAGTGGGGAAAAGCTAGAAACATTCTCCTTAAGATCAGGAACAAGACTATGATGCCCACTTTCACCACTTTTATTAAATATAGCACTGGAAGTCCTAGCCACAACAATCAGGCAAGAAAAATAAATAAAAGGCATCCAAACGAGAAAGAAAGAAAAACTGTCATTATTTGCAGATGACATGATACTATATAAAGAGAACCCCAAAGATTCCACCAAAAAACTATTAGAACTGATAAATGAATTTAGTAAAGTAGCAGGATACAAAATTAATATTCCGAAATCAGTTACATTTTTATACACCAATAACAAACTATCAGAAAGAGAAATTAAGAAAACAATCCCATTTATAGTTGCATCAAAAATAAAAAAATAAAATACTGTACTTAGGAATAAATCTAACCAAGGAAGTAAAAGGCCTACTCAGAAAATTATAAGACACTGAAGAGAGTAATTAAAGAAGATATAAACAAATGGAAACATATACCATGCTCATGGATAGGAAGAATTAATATAGTTAAAATGTCTGTAGTATCCAAAGCAATCTATAAATTCAATGCAACCCTATCAAAATACCAATGGCATTTTTTACAGAATTAGAACGAATAATCTTAAAATTTAGATGCAACCATAAAAGACCCCAAATAACCACAGCAGTCCTGAGAAAGAAGAACAAGGCTGGAGGTATCATGCAACTTAATATCAAATTATGCTACAAGACCATAGTAATCAAAACAGCGTGGCACTGGCATAAAAACAGACACATAGATCAGTGGAACAGAATAGAGAGCCCAGAATTAAATCTATGCCTATATGGTCATTTAATCTATGACAAAGGAAGCAAGAATTTACACAGGGATAAACTGTTTATTTAATAAATGGTGCTGGGAAAACTGGACAGATACATGGGAAAAAATGAAACTGGACAACCTTCTTATGCTGAATACAAGAATAAACTCAAAATGGATTAAAGACTTAAATGTAAGCCCCCAAACCATGAAACTCCTAGAAGAAAATATAGGAAGTAAACTCTCAGACATTACCCTTACTAATATTATTACCGATATATCTCCTCGGGCAAGGGAAACAAAAGAAAAAAATAAACAAATAGTACTACATCAAACTAAAAAGTTTTTTCACAGCAAAGGAAACCATCTACAAAACAAAAAGACATCCTAGGGCCAGCCGAGTGGCTCAGTTGGTTAAGAGCTCGCTCAAGAGTTTGAGCTCTGAGCAACAGCAGTTCGATGCCCGGCCCAAGCTGAGCAGCCCCTGAGCTGCCAACAGGTGGCAGGATGGCTTAGCTTAAAAACAAACAAACAAACAAACAAACAAACAAACAAAAAAGACATCCTAGTGAATGGGAGATATTTGCCAATGATACATCTGATGAGTGGTTAATATCCAAAATTTATATAAAAAACTCATGTAACTCAACACCAAAAAAACAAACAATCCAATTATAAAATGGACAGAGAACCTGAATAGACATTTCTCCAAAGAGGACATACAGGTGGCCAATAGACATATGAAAAGATGCTCAACGTCACTAATCATTAGAGAAATGCAAATAAAAACCACAATGAAGTATCACCTCACTCCTGTCAGAATGGCTATCATCAGTAAATCAACAAACAACAAGTGCTGGTGAGGATGTGGAGAAAAGGGAATCCTCATGCACTGTTGGTGGGATTGTAAATTGGTGCAGCCACTATGGAAAACAGTATGGAGTTTTCCTCAAAAAAATTAGAAATAGAACTACTTTATGACCCAGCAATTGCACTCCTGGGTATTTATCCAAAGAAATCCAAAATGCTAATTCAAAAAAATATATGCACCCCTATGTTTACTGCAGCGTTATTCACAATAGGTAAGATATGGAAACAACCGAAATGGTCATCAATAGACGATCGGATAAAGAAATAGTAGTATATTCATACAATGGAGCATTACTCTGCCTTACAAAAAAATGAAATCTTACTATTTGCAACAGCATGGATGGACTTAGAGGATATTATGCTAAGTGAAATAAGTCAGACTGAGAAAGACAAATACCATACGCTCTCACTTATAATATGTGGAATCTAAAGAACAGAATAAATGAGCAAACAAAACAGACACAGAGATACAGAAAAAAAAATGTTGGTTGCTAGATGGGAGGGGGTTTGGGAGATGGGGAGAAGGTGAAGAGATTGGAAAACACAAATTGGTAGTCACAAAATAGTTACGGGGATGTGAAATACAGTATGGGGAATATAATCAATAAAGACTATGTATTGTGTCAGATTGGTACTGGACTTATCGGAGAGGATCACTTCATAGATTGTGTAGATGCCTGACCACTGCACTGTACACCTGAAGCTGATGTAGAATAATATTGAATGTCAACTATAATTATATATACATATACATATACATAGCAAAAAAAATGTGTACACATTTGAAGAAAGGGGAAAACTGTATTAAAATTGTAATACTCAATATATACCAATAGCAAAAGGTGAATACAAGTCACGTTTGGCTTCTGCAATTACAAGAGGTGCTCAAAGTGGTTACCATCAGCATCCAGACACTTCTGATTACGACGAACTACTGCTTGAGCAACGCTGACCAAAGTGTTCACTTATATACATTTTTTGGCACCCTTGGTATATTGAACACAATAATATTGAATGCTAACTATAATTTATATATATATATATATAATTTATATATATGTATAGAATAATATATATATGTAAAGTACAGCATAGGGAATATGGTCAATGGTATTGTAATAGCTATATACAGCATCAGATGGGTAGAAGATTTGTCGGAGTTATCACTTTGGGAGGTATGTAAATGTCTAATTATTATGTTGTTTTGTACACCTGAAACTAATAATAAAATAAATAAATAAATAGATAAAATTAAAGTACAAGAAAATAATAACTATGGTGCTTACCATTTGCCAGGCACTGTGCTAAGCTCTTTACATGTACAAACTCACTTAATCCTCATGACAATCCTATGAAGTAGGTACTATTATTACCTCCATCTTACAGATGAGAAAGTAAAATCCAGAGGTTGAATGACTCGCCCAGGGTCTCACAGAGACATAGCCAGGATGCTCAATTTCTCACTTCTTTGTACCTTTCCTCATATCTTGTATAAAATAAGTGCTCCATAAGTGTTAAATTAATTCATTCGGTGAAGACTTACAGAATATTTATTATGTCCTAGGCAATACTTGCGTTCCACCCTTATCCCTGTTTCTCTCATTCAGATTCCCCTTGGGGTAGGGGGCAAAGGGTTACAAGGATTCATTCACAAAATATTTACTAAGTGTCTACTGTGTGTCAAACACTGTTCTAGATACTGAGGCTATAGCAATGAACAAAATAGACAACAACCCTAACTTCGTAGGGCTGACATTCTAGTGGGGAAGAGAGACAACACACAAACAGAATGTATAGAGCATGTTGGATAATGTACTGGGTTGAATAGTATCCCCCCAAACTGATGTCCATCCTGTAAATGTAATCTTATTTAAAAATTAAGGTCTTTGCAGATGTAATCAAGTTAAGGCGAGGTCATACTTTATTGATGTGGGCCCTAATCCAATGACTGGTGTCCTTGTAAGAGGGAAATTTGGACACGGACACACACACACACACACACACACACACACACACAGAGAATGCCATGTGAAGGTGAAGGCAGAGATTGGAGTGGTGCATCTATAAGCCAAGGAGCATCAAGGATTGCCAGCAACCACCTGAAGCTGGAAGAGGCCAGGAAGGATTCTTCCTTAGAGCCTTCAGAGAAAGAGCACAGCCCTGCCGACACCTTGATTTCAGATTTCTAGCCCCCAGGACTGAGAGACAATAAATGTGTATTGTTCTAAGCCACCTAGTTTGTGGCACTTTGTTATAGCAGCCCTAGAAAATGAACACAGATGGTGATAGGTGCTTTGGAGAAAAGCTAA
The DNA here is from genome assembly GCF_001890085.2 of Hipposideros armiger. Lineage (NCBI taxonomy): Eukaryota > Metazoa > Chordata > Mammalia > Chiroptera > Hipposideridae > Hipposideros > Hipposideros armiger. Next base: position 1,043,025 of record NW_017731868.1, on the reverse strand, counting down.
AACAGGGAAGGATGATGCAGCGCTGGCGCTGGGTGAATCAGACAGAGCCTGTGCCCTCAGCGAGCTCCCAGTGTAGTCGGGGAGCTACAATCGTAAGTCACAAACAAGACAAACAAGACAGAATGTGCAAGGTGCTAGAGTGGGGGCACCAGGACTGGGGTGCCGGGAGGTCTTTACGGATGTGAAGGTATTTGAGCTGAGCTTAGGATTTCTACAGGTGGAAGTGGTAGGGCTGAGAAATACCTGTTGAAGGCAGCTATGTCCAATGGGAGGAAAGGAACGAACAGTCAGGAAAACAGTGTAGTTTGGTTGAAGAGAGCATGAGGGATGTGTATGTGTGTGTGTGTGTGTGTGTGTGTGTGTGTGTGTGTGTGTGTGTGTGTGTACACGCACGCGCACGTGCGCGCGCGTGTTGTAGGGGATAGGAGGAGATGGGATGGGAAGACATGGCTTGATTCAACTTGGAGAAGACTCCATTGCTAAAATGGAGCATCTGGACCTTCTCCTATAAGCAATGAAAAGTCATGCAAGGTTTTTGAACAAGAGAGTGATTGGTAGGAGGGGAGGGGGTCCACATGGATATTATATGTACCAGATATTACACAGTACGAGGTGAGTCTTGTATTGGTTCCTTGTTATTGTTCAGCAGAGACTGGTACTAACTTCTTTTCCTGCCGGCTGCCTCCCAGAGGCATTTCCCAGAGGCCTTGGTCCCTGGTGTGATTGCTCTAGTCCCCCCTGCCCTAGGGCCAGCTTTGCCAAGGTGTGTGGAGCTACAGCAGGAAAGAACCCTGAAAACCACATCTCACCATTGCCAGTATCCAGTCAACAAGAACTTGTCATGATAATGAGAGCTATGAAATGTTTTCCTCAGATGCAAAGGTGGCATCTGTTCAAGTTGGTTTTTCCTATTGGATTCTCACAGCTCTATTCATAAGCAGATCTTCTGTACCTGTTAGCTGCCAGACACGAGATGGGAAAATCAAATTAAAAAAAAAATCACTGGCCTTTCTCTCAAAGAGTTTACGGCCCAGAATAGCAGAGCTGAAGTGACCTTAGAGATGAACTCATTTTTCAAATGAGGACACTGAGGACCAGAGAGAAATGGTTTGCACAGAATTGCTGTGTGTGTGACCACTAGGCTACAGTTTCTTACTTGGGCTATTTCCTGAGGTCTGGTGATCCAGAGTCTTCAAATCGCAGACTTTAAAGAGCAGAATGGTAGAAAAGTGACTATTTGTGAGGAACATAGAAGGAAAAGGGGAGGGAAAAGGAAGACTCTCATCTCTGTGGGGATCCCTAAGGAGATAGCAGTGCTTAAAACTGAGACAGCATTTGGCTGATTAATTAATTATCCTTCCAGCCCCTTTCCCCCTAGTGGGGGAAGGGCCAAGACGGAGCCAAAATACCTGTCAGTCTTGAACAGTCTCACAGAAAGTCATCCTAATAGGCTAGTCTGGAGTTTTGTTTTAGGAAAAATTTTTTCTCTGAAGACGATTTGTAAGCTTAATCCTGTCAGAACATAAAACCACATAACCCAATGTGTTTCCAATTTTGTCCTAGCTGCCATAAAACTTTGAGCCAAATTCAGAGTCCAATTATAATCCAGTTCATTTTAGGTACCTGGCAACATCTATTCATGCTTCCTTTACATGCATGGTCTCTGCTCTGTTTTCTTCCACATTTTTATCCCTAATTGTCTTTCTTTCATGTTGTAACTGATGAGTTACCTAATATCCTCTTTAAAGTAGGCAGGATATGAATCTTACATAAACTAAACTATATCTACAGATGCTAAGGGAATTTGAACCAATAAAGAACATTGGAAGGAACAGATGATATTTGGCCTAGAGGAGAGTGGGTTTATGATGACACGATTACTGGCTTCAAATATCAATAGGCTGTCAGGGGGGCAATGTAGTGGAATTATTCTGTTTAGCTCCAAAGGGCACAGCCAGAAGCAATGGGTAAAAATTACAGGGAGACAGATTCCCCAGGGAAGAAACCTCGCACAGGCAAAGCTTAGTGAAGACGGTGAGTTCCCCATCACTGGAGGTCTTCAAATAGTGGCTGGACGGCCTCATTTGGAGGGTCTGTTGCATAGGGAATGTAAATGCTGGATGGAGGGGTTGGATAAGATGATTTTAAGGGCCCTGCCTGCAATATGTAAAACACAGTTCTAGATGTAGAACAGAAGACTCAGGGGTGGATTGAGGAGAGGGAACAGGAAAGAAAGAAAGGTTCATCGAATGCTAGAACATTCTAACCCAAAGCAGTGAACCCTAACCGCTCCTGAGACTCTTATAAAATGGCGAAGGGTTCATAAACAGAACTCAAGCCTGCATTTCCCCAGTCCAAGTCCGTATGACTCCTATAGGAGAGGAGAAAGAGAAAAATTAGCTCCATTGCTCCCACTGCCATCTAACTGGCCATTATTCAAGGAAGAGCAGGCCAAGGCTGTTAGAGCTGGAAGGGGCCTTAGAGGTCCCGTAATCCCAAACCCCTAATTTTGGAACTGGAAAGGAAGAAGCCCAGAGAGTGGAAGGAGCCTGTCTACCTGACAGCCCCTTCACCTGACCATGTGCTGCTGAAGGACAGAGGCAGTTTTATTTACCTTTCAACTTCCCGAGCCCCAGGTCCTTACACATCGTGGGTGCCCAGTAAAGAGCTGCAAAATTGAATTGGATTGCCCAGAAGGGCTGGAAGTGGAAGCTAGGCCTTTTGACCTTCAGCCTATGAAGCTTTCCATGACAAAATTTCATCCAGTTCAATTCAACAGACATTTCTTTGGCATCTCTGTGTGCCAGGCCTGGAGCTACAGCAAGAGATGAACAAGAGGCAGACAGCGCCCTCAAGGAGGAAATGGCTCCTCCTGGGAGCTGGGCTCTACCATTTCTGGGCCGGCACACCTGCTATTCTTTTGGCGTGGAAAGCTCTGTTTGCTGCCTACTTACTGCCTATTCATCCTTCAGATCTCAGTTTATCAGCGGCACCTTCTCTCACTCCCAGATGAGGCAGATCCCTCTGATATATGCTCTCAATGAGTCCTTCTTCCTTGAACTTAGCAAGTGTGTAATTATATATTCGTTTATGCCATTCTTTGTTTGCTTTCCTCCTGCCTTCCTCACTGGACTGTTAGCTCTACAAGGGAAGATACTCCATCTCTTGCTCCCCACTGTACCACAGTCTGGTAAAAAGCCTGGCACATAAGTAAGTAAGCAATAAGCTATCCATGTTTGTTGAATGCATGAATCAACATCTACGGGGGTATATAGAGATAAATTATAACACAATTCAATGCGATAAGGGGTAAAAGGTAATATAGAAATCAGTTTTTCAGGAAGGAGGAAGCCAGCTCCTTTATCACTGGAGCTACCCTGGCAGAATGTGTACATGGCCAGGCAATCAAAGCATGGGCAGAACAGCCCAGCCTTGTGAAAGTGCCTGTTGTGTTCAGACAAACCAAAGTTATGTGTCAGTATCTCTCTGTGTCCCCAGGCCCCTGAGAAACAGGGTCGTTCTGCTACCGTGGGACAGACTGGACACTTGAGTGCTGACTGGGGTTCGGGCACAATTAACAAAATCACACCACGTGGGTCTGGCAAGGCCAAAAGGAAGGTCCTAGGATTTGAGTTCCACAGATCTGTCTGTTCCTCAGTGTTCTCCCCTACAGAGGAAAGACTTGAGAGTGTTGTTTGGTCCTGAAATAAGGGGACAATTCTGTACCTTTTGGGTGGTTAGATCTACTCCCAGGTATAAGAGAATGTTGCCCTCTAGTGGTAGTGGTGGTGGTGGTGATAACTAGGGTGACCAACTATCCCCTTCTGCCTGGGATTGTTTCAACACTGAAGTTCCACTTCCCAGGGAACCTCTGAATCCCCTGTAAACTGGGACACAGTTGGTCATCCTACTCCCTGATGGTGTTCAATGCACTCAGCATCCACGTGATCTCATTCGATGGCTTATAACCCCCAAGGCCAGGAATCAGGACTGAGGCTCCACAGATCTGTAGAGCTTTAGAGATCCAGCCCATTTTTCAGATGAGGAAAGAAAGCCCAAAAGAAGGGAATTAACTTCCTTGTTCAGCATCACATTGCAAATTGATGGCAGAACTGGATTCTAGGTGCCAGACCCATAGCCCAGTGCTCTTTGCCTCTGCCTGGCATACCCTTGCCTACTTCGTCAGTTTGTCTAGGTCCCATGTCCTTCAAAAAGCTTTCCCTAAACTACTTATTCCTCAACTCTTTCAGAAAGCTTCCCCCTTTGGATGCCTGAAACTGGGTTATTGTTGTTTTTTATCCTTTAAATGTATAACTAAGAAAAAAGGAAAGCTCCTTGGACCCCACCCGCAACCCCCTGAGAGATACTGGGGAGATGAGCAGCCTCTGGTAGAAGAGTCTCAGGTATGCCCATAGTTTACCCAGGGCCCCGAGGAAAGGGCATTCAGCGTTGCAGAGCAAGGAAAGAAACAGAGAAGAGGCTTCTGCAATCACCAGGTGGGATGGATTTGAGAGCCAAGAGCTGAGCAGAGGCGAGAAGGCATTCTTGCAGCCTTGAGAGAAAAAGAGAGTGAGAGCCTCCTTCGCCCCAGTGATATCATCAGGGAATGGATCCTAATTTTCTTGCTACCAGAATGGCAGTGTCCTTCTCTGTTCGCCTGGTCCCTGACAAGGACCCCCCAAATCAGCCTTTCCTCTCCCCTCCACTGAGACAAATTTGCAAACTCCCACATCTCTGTGGAAACAGCAGAGAGCAGGAGAGAAGAAAAAAGGAGAAAAATCCACCCACATGCCAACAAACTGGAAAAAAAATAACCCAGGCCTTGTCTCACTCAGCTGTTGGCTTGCTGCTCCCTCCCACTGTGGCGGCTGCTCCTGCCTCCTGGACAGGGACCTGGCTCTGTGCAGCCCCCCTTCTCATCCTGAGCTAGCTTTTGTCAACACACCCCCCCTTCACCTCAGCTACCAGAGCAAGGGTCCTGGAGCCCAAGGGTAGGAAAGCTAGAAGGAAGGACTGACAGAGCCCCCAAATGCTTGTGACCAACCACAAACTCAGTCCCCACCACTGTCCCCAAAACCATACAGGGGACTCTTCTCCCATTCCAGGGGAAGAGGTCAAGGAGCTCTCCCCACCAAGCAACTTCTCCCTCAGGTCCTGTCCCTTGCCAGCCCCCCATCCAGCCCATTCCTTCTGCTGCCTCTCTCTACTATTTCATTTTTAGGCTTTTTTTAAAAAGACTAACTCCCTCTACACCAATCTTTTTGTGCCCTATTCTTTCTTCCCCTTCCACCCCAGGGTCATATATATATATATATATATATATATATATAAAAAAGATAGAGTGTGTTGATAAGAAAGGAAGGCTCTGGCAATCATCACTATTAGGAACCGTTAGTTAAAGAAAATTGTGAGGTATAGCCTGCAGGAGAGAAGATATGGACTCAGAATCATGGAAGGATGGAACCACAGGAGCTTTTAGGATACCCATATCTAACCCTTCATTTCACAGATGAGGTGACTGAGGCCCAGAGAAGGAAGAAGACCTGGGCTTTCATGCAGAAGAAGGGACAGCCTTGGTCTGTGAGCCTCCAGGAAACAGAAGGAGGACCACTGAGTAAAATACATGAGAGTAGATTTAAATGACAGTTTTGTTTCTTCCTTTCAAATTCTTACTCTTGTTATTTTATTTCCTTGTCTTACTGTGCAGGATCTCCAGTTCAATGCTGAACAAAACGGGCAATTAAAGGGCAAAACTGTCTTGTTACTCATCTTAAAGGGAAAAGGTTCACTGTTTCACCATTATATATGTTTTCTGTAGGATTTTAGAGGATGCTTTTTATCAGTTTAAGGAAGTTCCCTTTTATTCCTAGTGTGATAACAACATTTTTTTTGGTCACAAACAGGGGTTAAATTTTAAATGCTTCCTCACCACCTTCATAATGATCATAAGGTTTTTTCTCTTCTAATCTGTTTATATGGTCAAGCATGCAGTATTTAGCTCAAGAGAAAGGTGAAATTTCTAACATACAAAATCATCCAAAGAGGCATTGGCCATCTCATGGATCAAAGTAGGCAGCTCTCAGTCACTGGAAATGTTCAAGTAGAAGTGCAGTCATTCAATAAATATGTAGGTGCCAGGCTCTGTTCTAGGGGCTGATGACTCAGTGGTAAAGAAGGTCCTTGCTCTCCTGGAGCTCACATTTTAGAGAAAGGATGACAGACACAAACAACCAACAAATACATTGAACAAGATTATTTCAAAAAGTCAAAAGTGCTCTGAAAACAAATGAAAAAAATGCAAAGGTAGTGTGACTGGGTGGGGATGAGGATTAAGATTAAATAGAGCAGTCAGAGAAGGTCTCTTCAAGGAGGTGACAGTTGAATTGAACAACAAGAAGAAACCAGTCATTTCAGGAAGATTCAGAGTCCTCGCATTCCAGACAGGGTGAAACACAGGGCAAAGGCCCTAGGGTGGGAATGAGCTTGGTGTATTCAAGGGATTTCAGAAAGAAGCCTGACTGGAGAGAACAAGAAACTAGTACTAGATAAGGCAGTAAAGAAGTTCTGGAGCAAGACTGTGTAGGGCCATGACAGCCATAAGGAGGTGTTTAGATTTTATTCTAAGTACAATGAAAAGCAATCAGAAGGTTTTAAGCTGGGAATAACATGATCTATGATCACTCTGATGTGTGGAGCATGGATTATCGTGGGGGCAAAACTGGAAACAGGTAGATCAGTTAGGAGGCTAGTTATGACACCAGTTAGGAGGTCCAGGCAAGAGACCATGATAGCTTGGGCTAGGATAGTGATGGTGAAGAAAGATAAGTGGACAGATTTGGGATATATTTTTACCCGAATAGCACTATCAACCAACTTAATCTCGTTGGCATGTATAGTCCACACCATCCAACAACAGCAGAACGCACATTCTTCTAAAGCTTGCGGTGGAAACTCACCAAGATAGACCATATTCTAGGCCATAAAACACATCTTAACAAACTTAAAAGAATAGAAATCACATAGAGTGTACTCTTGGACCATGATGAAATTAAATGAGATCAGTAAGAAAATTTTCTGGAAAATGCCAAAATGTTAAGAAGTTATTAAACAACACATTTCTAAATAGCATGTGGGTCAAAGAAGAAGCCTCAAGAGAAATTTTAAAATATTTTGAGTCAAAGAGAAATGAAAATACAATTTATCAAAATTGATGGGATTGTAGAAAAGCCCAATCAACAACAACAATAACAACAAAAACCCTCCTGGAACTAATATGAACATAAATATACAACAAAGTTGCAGAATACAAGGTCAACACACACAAAAATCAATTACTTTCCTATATACCAGCAATGAACAACTAGAATTTGAAATTTTAGGAAAACAGCACCACTTACAATAGCTGCCAGAAAATGAATTACTTAGGTATAAATATAACAAAATATGTACAGGATCTGAATGTGGAAAACTACAAAACACTAATCAAAGAAATCAAAGATCTAAATAAATGGAGAGATATTCCATGTTCATGGACAGAAAGATTCAATATTGTAAAAATGTCAGTTCTTCCCAATTTGATCTATACATTCAACATAATTGCAGTCAAAATCCCACCAAGCTATTTTGTACATATAGACAAAGTGAGTCTAAAGTTTATGTGGAAAAGCAAAAGACCTAGCACAACCAAAATGATACTGAAAAAAAAACCCAAACATGGAGGATTCACACTACCTGATTTTAAGACAGCCATGGTACTATAAAGCTACAGTACACAAGAGAGTGGTATTGAAGAAAGAATAGACCCACAGACCTATGAAACAGAATGGAATATATTTTGAGGTAGAGCAAAAAACTCGTTGATGGATGTATAGGGTAAGTAAAAGAAAGGAATAAAAAAGAACCATCTATATGAGATGGGAAGAAAACTGGGTTAGATGCCTTTTAAAATTTCTTCGAATTGTAACTTTTAATAAAAAAATATTTTAAAAAATTATAAGGCCTATGATTCCTTGACCTGCCACACATATTTCTCCTAATGCACAACAGCCATATTTGGGGCTGGGGTCACCCTACTTACTGATCACACAACTTCAAGCTCAGGCCTCCCCCACTCCCTTTCCTCTTCTGAGGAGGGGGTGTTGGTGACTCTCTGCAAGTGAGAGACTGTGAACTGGGTGAATGCTCTCTATAGTCTTGGTTTTAAGAGGCTTGAAGCTATGTGTGTCAAAGATCTGATTACCCTGTAATTAGTGTGTTAACAAAGCATGAGGGAGAAGCTGGGGAAGAGGAAGAGAAAGAGAAGGAAAATGAGGAAAATAGACAAGAATACAATGAAGAAGGAGCTATGGGGGAGGGGAGGAAAGGAGGAAAAAGTGATTTGTTGGCCAAAAGGGGGGAGAGAAGCAAGCTACAATGGCACACAGGAGCCTCCTGAGGCAGAAGTGTGTCCAGTCCTGCTAGCCTCAACTCATATCCCATGTCCGCAGCAAGGTCCCTCCTTATTTGTGACCCTAAGAGAGCAGAAAGACCATTATATGGAGAAATACAAATAGTGACAACATCTGGTCAGAGTGGGACAATGGATGAAGAGAAATGGTTGGAGTTAGAGCAATGGTGCTTAACTTTTTGTTGAGTCACAGACCTGTCTGGGAATGCAATAAAGCTATGGCCTGCACACTTTCCCAAGAAAAATGCCAATACATACAATTATATCAAATTTTGCCTACAACATAGTATGTTCATGACTTCTCTGAAACCCTCCAAGGTCCATGAACCCCTGTGCAGAATCTCTGAATAAGAGAATATGAGATATGATAAAAAACTATGGTGAATGCTGCTGCTGAGTGCCATTCAACGAAAAGGCAGGGATCTTCAATACAGGAAGCATTGCCTAGAACCTTAGTAACAATGTGTGACAAGTTTCAACTTGTTCAGTGCAGTCAGTCTGGTATGAGCTATGGTTGAGAGAAGGTGTGTTTTCAAGTGTGCCATAAATCATCCTCCATCATGACAATGCTCCGTGTCACATCACTTCTGGTATATGGCAATTTCTGTCAAATAAAAGCATTACGGTGTGCCTTCATCCACCTTATTCACCAGACCTGGCACCGTGCAACTTCTGGCTCTTTCCCAAAGTCAAAATGAATCCGGACATCGAGGTAGCCACGACAGCGCAACAAAAGATACTCACGAAAGAGGACTTTCAGAAAACTGCTTCAAAAAGTAGCAAGAACAATGGGATAAGTGTGTTCAAAGTGAGGGGGAGTATTTTGAAGGGGATTAATGTCAATGTGTCTTTTACTGTAATAAATATTTAAAATTTAAACATTCACTGCATTTTTTTAATCACACCTCATATTTAGGAAGTAAAAATCAACATGACTAGTGAATGAATTGTATGTGGCTGTTAGAGTGAGTCAAAGAGGAAACCTGGATTTATGGCTGAGGTGGCTGGGTGGATGATGGAACAATTCGCTGAGACAGAGAACACCCAAAGAAGAACAGGTTTCATGGAGAAAATACTGAATTCAATTTTGGCCCTGCTGAGTTTTAAGTGTCTATGAGATATCCAAGGGGAGGTATTCAGGAGACAGTTGGATATATGGCTCTGGAGTTCAGGAAAGAAATGCAGGCAGGAGCTATAGAGTTGGGAGCCATCAGCATATAGATGACTATTAAAGCCATAGGAATTGATAAGATCACCCACTGCGACTGTACTGAGTGAGAAGAGTAAAGGGCCTTGGACATACCCTTATTGAACATCCACATTTAAGGAAAAGACAGAGGAAGAGGGGCCCACAAAAGGGATGGAGAAGTAGTGGCCAAAGAGTAAACAGTAAAACTAGGAGAGTGTGGTGTCACAGAAACTAAGGGTAAACTTCTTCCAAATGGAGAGAGTGGTCAACATGCCAACTATTACATAAAATGAAGTCTGAAAACCATCCACTAGATTTAGCAACAAGATCACTGGAAGTTTTTCAGAGAACATGTAGTGGTGGGGGCGGATGGCAAATTACAATGGATTTAAAAGGAAGAAGTGGAAAGCAAATGCAATGAGTTAAGAGGTAACTAAAAAAAAAAAAGATTAAAAAAAAGTTAGCGGGAGTGCAAACATTCTAAAGCTGTTTGCGTATGACAGAGAGTAGAGAGGTAGGGCAGAAGCCAGAGAGTGATGAGGCACTGGTTTTTTTGTTTTGTTTTATTTTGTATTGTTTTTGGTGAGAACGTTTAAGTTCTACTCACTTAGCTAATTTCAATTATACAACACAGTGTTTTCAACTCTAGTCACCATGTTATGCATTAGATCTTCAGACCATATTATTCATCTTATAGCTGAAAGTTTATACCCTTTTACCAACCTCTCTCCCATTCCCCCCAGCCCTTGGCAACCGCTTTTATTTTTTTAAGATTTTCTATTGGGGAATTGGGGAAGGGGAACAGTGTTGGGGAATTGGAGAAGGGGAACAGCCAAGTTGTTGTCCTTCAATCTTAGTTATGGAGGGTGCAGCTAGCTCAGCTCCAAGTCCAGTCTCCATCCGGCTGCCCGTTGGCAGCTCGTGGCCGCTCAGCTCAAGGTGCCATGTTCATTCTGAGTTGCAGGTGGGCGTAGCCCACCATCCCATGAGGGAGTCGAACCGGCAACCTTGTTGTTAGGAGCACGTGCTCTCACCAGCTGAGCCATCCTGCCACCTGTTGGCAGATCAGTGGCAGCTCAGCTTGGGCACAGCTCACTGGCCCATGTGGGAATCAAATCAGTGACCCTGTTGCTCAGAGCTCACTCTCTTAACAAACTGAGTCACTCGGCCGGTCCAGCAACCACTTATTTACTTTCTATTTCCATGAGTTTGACTTTTTATATTTTGATTCCACATACAAGTGATACCATGGAACACTTGTCTTTCTCTCTCTCTCTTATTTCAGTTAGCATAATGCCTTCAAGACCCATCCATGTTGTTGCAAATAGCAGGATTTTCTTCTTTCTCATGACTGAATAACATCCCATTATCAATAGATGACAGATAGATAGATAGATAGATAGATAGATAGATAGATAGATAGATAGATAGATAGATGATAGATAGGTTGACCTAGATATACCATCTACCTGTTGGCCATTTGTATGTCTATCTATAGATAGAAATAGAGATACATAGATATAGAGTTAGATTGATAGATAGATTGATAGATAGATAGGTAGATGATAGATAAATGACATCTTTTTACTCCGTTCATCTACTGATGGGCTGTAAGGTTGTTTCAATATCTTGGTTATTGACAATAATACTGCAATGAACATGTGAATGCAAGTATCTTTTTGGGGTCCTGTTCCCATTTCCTTTGGATGATGAAACCCAGAAGTAGAACTGTTGAATCCTATGGCAGTTCCATCTTTTAATTTTTTGAGGAATCTCTATACTGTTTTACATTCCCACCAATAGTGCATAAGGGTTTCCTTTTCTCGACATCCTCACCAACACTTATTATATCTTGTCTTTTTTATGATAGTCATTCTAACAGGTGTGCAGTGATATCTCATTGTGGTTTTGATGTGCATTTCCATATTGATTATTGATGTTGAGCACCCTTCATGTACCTGTTGGCCATTTGTATGTCTTCTTTGGAATATACACGATGGAATAATACTCTGCCATAAGAAAAGATGAAATAGTGCCATTTGCGACAACTTGGATGGATTTTGAAATTATTATGCTAAGCAGAATAAATCAGACAGAAAAAGTCGAGAACCATATGACTTCACTGATATGTGGGATATAAAACTGAAAGCAACAAAGTAACAAAACAAATAAAGAAACAAAAACTCATAGACACATACAATAGTTTAGTGGTTACCAGAGGGTAAAAAGGGAGGGGAGATAGTAGAATAAGTAAAGGGGGTCAAATATATGGTGATGGAAGGAGAACTGACTGTGGGTGGTGAGCACACAATGTGATATATAGATGATGTATTACAGAATTGTACACTTGAAACCTATGTAATTTTACTAACTATTGTTACCCCAATAAATTTAAAAAAATGTCTACATACTTCTGCTGCCCGTTTGTAAGCTAGATTGTTTGAGGGTTTTTAGCTATTGAGTAGTATGAGTTCATTATATATTTTAAATATTAACACTTATCAGATATACAATTTACAAATATTTTCTCCCATTCCATAGGTTGGCTTTTCATTTTGTTGATGGTTTCCTTAGCTGTGCAGAAACTTTTTAGTTTGATATAGTCCCACTTGTTTACTTTTGCTTTTGTTTCCTGTGCTTTTGGTGTCAAATTCAAAAAAACAAAAAAAAAACATTGCCAAGACCAATGTCAAGGAGCTTACCCCCTATGTTTTCTTCTAGAAGTTTTATGGTTTCAGGTCTTAAGTTCAAGTCTTTAATCCATTTTGAGTTGATTTTTGTGTATGTTGTAAGATGGGGGTCCAGTTTCATTAGCATACATGTATTTGTCCACTTTTCCCAATACCATTTATGGAAAAGACTTTAATCCTTTCCCTATTGTGTATTCTTGGCTCCTTTGTGTTAAATTCATTGACCTTATATGCATGGGTTTATTTCTGGCCTCTCTATTCTATTACATTGATGAATATGTCTGTATTCATGCCAATACCATACTGTTTTCCCCCATTTTCATTGAGATGTAATTGATGTACAACATTGTATAAGTTTAGGGTGTACAGCATAATGACTTGACAGACATATATTGCAAAATGATTATCACAATAAATTTAGTTAAGAAGAAGGTCCAAGACGCTGGATTAGGTAAATGCTATGCATACTGCCTCCCAGGATCACACCAAAATTACAAATAAATTATAGAACAATCAACCTCAAGAATCATCTGAAACTAGCTGAACAGAACCCCTATTACTAAGAATATAAAGAAAAGGCCACATCAAGACTGGTAGGAAAGGCAGAGACATGAAACGGACTGAACCCAAATCCACAGATATTTGTTAAACACCAGGAGGTCACCTCAGTGGTGAAGGTCCCCTTTGAAGAGGTAAGGGTCCCAGCCCAACACCAGGCTCCCCAGCCCGGGGGTCCTGTGCCAGGAAGAGGAGTTCCCACATCTGGCAGTAAAAATCAGCAAGGACTCTGCCTGTCTGTCCTGGTGAGATGGAAGTGGGCTGGAAATCCAGATGCCCTCTTCCAGGACCCACACACAGAATCATTCACTTGCAAACACTCACCTGGTCTCTAGTGGAGGGGCAGCAATTCGAGAGGCACCAGAGACATACAGGGAAGGACTGAGTTGTGTGGCTTCAGGTTGAGGGCTGGAGGGACAGGAGCCATTGTCCCTGAGTGGAGCCTGCCTTACTTGAGGCCTACAGGAGGGCACAACCTTTTCTATGTTGAACCCTCCAACATAGGGCCAAATCTAAGACCACATTAGTCTGGTAAAATCCACACATGCATACCACCTTGGTGATGCCCTGGGTCCCTGCCCAGCACAGCTAGTACTACATTGCTGGGGAATGTCTTGGCTCCAGGGTGGCTGGCAACACTCCACAAGATGTGGAAGACTTTTACAGCAGCAGATGGCCTGTGACTGCCTGAGGAACTTTTGGTGGTGGGCAGTGAGAAACAACTTGCACTGCAGCTTCTCTTGGGTGGCTCTCAGGGATCTGTGAGCCTATGGTGACTGGTGGCTGGCTGTGGTGTTCTCAGGGCATTTTGGGAAATGCTCACAGGCAAGGCACTGGCACAATAACTGAATCTGCATTAACTTTGTAAAAACAGCAGGCCATGGGTGGGACCCTGCCCCACCCAGCTAGTGCTGCATCGCGGGTGGCACTCTCAACACCAGGTCAATAATCCCAGCCTGCAAACCTAATGAGGCTCTTTCAATGGCTGAGCCTTATGAGAAGCTGGCAGGTGGCAACAAACCTTGGGATCCTTGGGCCTTTTGCAAAGATGCCTCAAGCCCAATACTGGTGGCAGCCAGCCCCAGTTCACAGCGAGGCCACGCACACACGCCTCCAGGTCCAGCACAGGCAAGGCTGAAATTGACCTGTATGGAGTCTCTCCCAAGAGACAAGAGAAACAACACACCCAGAAGCCATCTTCAGACCATGCCAGAGCAATACCTGGTTAGCCCCACAAGCGGCACATCCAAAGGTGGTATCAACAGGCACAAGAGCCTGCATGGGCGAATCCACCTTGAGGGGTCAGCTTTCAGATGGCAGCTCAAACACTGTGGGCAGAGCCAGTCCTCACAGTCAGTCAGCCTGGGAGTCAATCCCACCCACTGATGTTCTAAAAGAAATCAAGGCTCAACTACAACAGAAGAACACACACAATTCATTCAAGGGACACTCCTGGAACACACGCACAGGAAATCAGAGAGACTGCACTATTGGACCACACAGGACACACACTAGATAAGGCCACCCAGCAAAGACTCAAAGACAAAGGAGATCTACCTAATACATAGAAGCAAACACAGAGAGGCAGCCAGAATGAGGAAACAAAGAAACATGTCCCAAATAAAAGAATAGGAGATGCTTCCAGAAATAGAACTAAATGAAATGGAGGCAACCAGCCTACCAGAGACAGAGCTTTAAACACTGATTATAAGAATGTTTAAGGAACTTAGTGAGAAATTCAACAAGGAGATAGCAAGCATAAAGAAGGACATAGAAACCATAAAAAAGAACCAGTCAAAAATAAAGAATATAATAACTGAAATGAAGAATACATTAGAAGAAATCGTCAGCAGATTAGGTGAAGCAGAGAATAGAATCAAAGATTTAGAAGACAAGGTAGCAGAAAATACCCAGTCAGAACTACAAAAAGAAAAAAAAATTAAAAAAAAAAGTTCAAGGGACTTGTGGTAAAACATCAAGCATAACAACAATCAAATCATTGGAGTACCAGAAGGAGAAGAGAAGGAGGAGCAAGGGATAGAGAACCTATTTGAAGAAATAATGACTAAAAGCTTTTCTAACCTGGTGAAGGAAATAGACATTGAAACCCAGGAAGTACAGAGTCCCAAACAAGATGAACCCAAACAGGCCCACACCAAGACACATTATAATTAGAATGGCAAAGGTTAAAGACAAAGACAGAATCCTAAAAGCAGTAAGACAAAGACAACTAGTTATTTACAAGGGAGCTGATTTCTCAACAGAAACTTTGCAGGCCAGAAGGCAATGGATAGAAATATTCAAAGTGATGAAAAACAGGGCCTACAACCAAGGCTACTCTACCCAGCAAGATTTTTTTTTAATTTTTT
>NW_017731868.1:1022397-1027438 GCF_001890085.2 Hipposideros armiger | reverse complement strand
CATACAATATTATACAACATTGAATGAGCAAAGTAAACAGTAGTGGTCTCAGAGATATAGAGGAACAACTGATGGCTGCTAGTTAGGAGGGGGTGGGGATGAGGGAGAAGGGGAAGGGATTAGACAGCATAAATATGTAACTACAATATTGCCACAGGGACATAAAAGACAGTTCGAGGAATATAATTAATAATATTGTAAATATTTTGTAGGGTTTCAGATGGTCACATGTCTTGCTAGGGAGACTGCATCATGGATGGGGTAGAGGCTTGACCAGCAAGATTTTTTAAATTGAAGAAGAGACAAAGAGCTTCCAAGACAAGAAAAAGCTAAAAGAATTCATCACCACCAAACCAGTATTACAAGAAATGTTAAAAGGGCTTATTTAAGCAGAAGAAAGGAGAAAACAAGCAAGCAAAGATAAAAAACATGAATAATAAAATGGCAATAATTACTTACCTATCAACAATCACTTTATATGTAAATGGAGTAAATGTTTCAATGAAAAGACATTGGGAAGCTGAATGGATAAGAAAACAAGACCCATGCATATGCTCTACAAAAGACCCACCTCAGATCGAATGACACATATAGACTGAAAGTAAAGAAATAGAAAAACATATTTCACGTAAATGGAAAGGAGAACTAAACTGGAGTAGCAATACTTATACCAGACAAAATAGACCTTAAAATGAAGACTATAATAAAAGACAAAGAAGGACTTTACATAATAATAAACGGATCAATCCAACAAGAGGACATAACCCTAGTAAACATCTATGCATCCAACACAGGAGCATCTAAATATATAAAACAAACATTGACAGACATAAAGTCAGAAATCAACAGTAATACAATCATGCTAGGGGACTTTAACACCCCACTGAAACTAATGGACAGATCCTTTAGACAGAAAATCAACACAGAAACAGTGGCCTTAAATAACACACTAGACCAGATGGATATAATTGATATTTTTAGAGCATTTCACCCCAAAATAGCGGAATGTACATTCTTTTCAAGTGCACATGGAACATTTTCCAATAAAGACCACATCTTAAGCAGCAAAACAAATCTCAGTAAATTTAAGAAGATTAAAATCATATCAAGCATCTTCTCTAACCACAGTGGTATGAAACTAGAAATCAATTACTAGAAGAAAACTGAAAAACACACAAACACATAGAGGCTAAATAACATGCTATTTAACAATGAATGGCTCAACAATGGAAGAAATCAAAAGATACCTTGAGACAAATGAAAATGAAACCACAATGACCCAAAAATCTATGGGACACAGCGAAAGCAGTCCTATGAGGGAAATTCATAGCAATGCAGGCCTACCTAAAGAAACAAGAAAAATCTCAAATCAACATTCTATCTTTACACCTAAGGGGACTAGAAAAAGAACAGCAAACAAAGTCCAAAGTGAGTACAAGGAAGGAAGTAATAAAGGTCAGAGAGGAAAATGAAATAGAGACTAAAAAAAACCCCAAAAACATAAAAGATCAATGAAACCAAGAGCTCTTTTTCTGAAAAGGTAAACAAAATTGACAAACCTTTAACCAGACTCATCAAGAAAAAGAGAGAGAGGACCCAAATAAATAAAATAAAAAATGAAAGAGAACTGACAACAGAAACCACAGATATACAAAAAATTTTAAAACACTACAAGCAACTACACACCAACAAGATAGACAATCTAGAAGAAATGGATAAATTCCTAGAAGCATACAATCTTCCAAGGCTGAATCAAGAAGAAACAGAAAATATGAACAGACCGATTACTACGAATGAAATTGAATCAGTAATCAACAAGCTCCCAACAAACAAATGCCCTGAACCAGATGGCTTCACCGGAGAATTTTACCAAACATTCAAAAAAGAACTAACACCTATTCCCCTCAAACTATTGCAAAAAATACAACAGGAGGGAAAGCTCCCAAGCTCATTTTATGAGGTCACCATTACCCTGATTCCAAAACCAGACAAAGACATTACAAAAAAAGAAAACTATAAGCTGATATCGCTATTGAATATAGATGAAAAAATACTCAAGAAAATATTAGCAAACCAAATTCAGCAATAGATTAAAAAGTTCATACACCACAATCAAGTGGGATTAATTCCTGGTATGTAGGGTTGGTTCAATATCCACAAATGAATTAATGTGATACACCACATAAACAAAATGAAATATAAAAATCATGTGGTATTACCAATAGATGCAGAGAAAGCATTTTACAAAACCCAGCATCCATTTATAATAAAAACTGTCAGCAAAGTGGGAATAGAAGGAACATAACTTAATATAATAAAAGCCATATATGACAAACACACAGCTAATATAGTCAATGGGAAAAAGCTAAAAGTATTCCCCCTTAAGATGAATAACAAGACAAGGATGTCCACTTTTACCACTTTTGTTCAACATAGTACTGGAAGTCCTAGCCACAGCAATCATACAAGAAAATATAAGTTAAAAAAAGGAATCCAAATGGGAAAGGAAGTAGTAAAACTGTCACTATTTACAGATCATATGATACTATATAGATAGAACCCCAAAGATTCCACCAAAAAAACTATTAGAACTGATAAATGAATTTAGTAAAGTAACAGGATACAAAATTAATATTCAGGAACAGTTTGCATTTTTATACACTAAGAAAGAAGTGTCAGAAAGAGAAATTTAAAAAACAATCCCATTTACAATTGCATAAAAAAATACTTAGGAATAAATTTTTACTTCCTTAACCAAGGAAGTAAAAGACCTGTAGTCAGAAAATTATAAGACATTGAAGAAAGAAATTTAAAAGGATTCAAATAATAGGTAGAATTAATATAGTCAAAATGTCCATATGAACCCAAAGCAATATACAGATTCAATGCAATCTATATCAAAATACCAATGGCGTTTTTCACAGAACTAGGACAAATAATCTTAAAACTTAAATGGAACCATGAAAAACCTCACATAGCCACTGCAATCTTGAGAAAGAACAAAGCTAGAGGTATCATGCCACCTGACATCAAATCATACTACAAGGTTATAGGAATCAAAACAGCATGGTACTGGCATAAAAACAGACACATAGATCAATGGAAAAGAATAGAGAGCCCAGAAATAAATCCATGTCTATGTGATCATTTAATCTATGACAAAGGGAGCAAGAATTCACATTGGCATAAAGACTGTCTATTTAATAAATTGTGCTGGGAAAACTGGACAGATACATGAAAAAAAGAAAAGAAAGAAAGAAACTGGACCACACTTCTTATGCCATATACATGAATAAACTCAAAATGGATTAAAGACTTATATGTAAGACCTGAAACCATAAAACTCCTAGAAGAAAATATAGGAAGTAAACTCTGAGACATTACCCTTAATAATGTTTTTACTGATATATCTCCTTGGGCAAAGGAAACAAGAGAAAAATAAACAAATGAGACTACATTAAACTAGAATTTTTTCCACAGCAAAGGAAACCCTCAACAAAGCAAAGACATCCTTGTGAATGGGCGAAGATATGTGCCAATGATACTATAGTCGTACATCCGATATGGGCTTAATATCCAAAATTTATAGAAAAACAAACTCATACAACTCAACACCAAAAGAACAAACAATCCAATTAAAAAATGGGCAGAGGACCTGAATAGACCTTTCTCCAAAGAGGACACACAGATGGCCAATAGACATATGAAAAGATGCTCAATGTCATTGGTCATCAGAGAAATGCAAATGAAAACCACAATGAGATACCACCTCACTCCTGTCAGAAAGGCCATCATCAATAAATCTACAAACGACAAGTGCTGTCGAGGATGTGGAGAAAAGGGCACACTTGTGTACTGTTGGTGGATTGCAAATTGGTACAGCATCTGTGGAAAACAGTATGGAGGTATCTCAAAAAATTAAAATTAGAACTACCTTATGACCCAGCAAATCCACTCCTGGGTATTTATCCAAAGAAATCCAACACACCAATTCAAAAAAAATATATGCACCCCTATGTTTACTGCAGCGCTATTTACAATAGCCAAGATATGGAAACAACCAAAATGCCTCTCAATAGACGACTGGATAAAGAAATAGTGGTAGATTTATACAATGGAGTATTACTCTGCCATACAAAAGAATGAAATCTTGCCATTTGCAACAACATTGATGAACCTAGAGAAAAGTATGCTAAATGAAATAAGTCAGACTGAGAAAGTCAAATACTGTGTGATATTACTTATATGTGGAATCTAAAGAACAGAATAAATGAGCAAACAAAACAGAAATAGAATCATAGATACAGAGAACAAACTGATGGTTGCTAGATGGAAGGGGGTGGGGGTTGGGTGAGAAAGGTGAAGGGATTAGGAAGTACAAATTGGTACTTCACAGAATAGTCACGGGATGTGAAATACAGTATGGGGAATATAATCAATAATGTTGTAAAGACTATGTAGGGTGTGAGATGGGTACTGGACTTATCGGGGGACCACTTCATAGATTATATAAATGCCTAACCACTGTGCTGTACACATGAAACTAATATAAAATTTTAAAAAATCAAATAAGTCATGGGGATGTAATGTACAGCATAGGGAATATAGTCGATAATATTGTGATAGCACTGTACAGTGTCAGATGGTTACTAGACTTATGGTGATCACTACTTTAGGTATATAAATGTTGAATAACTATGGTGTACACCTGAAACTAATATAATATTGTATGTTAGCTATATTTTAATTAAAATATTTTTTAAATTTTTAAGTAAAAAAACAAAGGGATACAATTTAGAACTTTAATGTGAATTAAAAATGGTGTTCGGGGCTGGCCGAATGGCGCATTGGGACGCCAGCTCTGAGCAGCAGGGCCCCAGTTCAGATGCCACATGAGGGCCAGTGACGCTGCCCTCTACAGCTAAGATGGTGAACAACAGCTTGACCTGGAGCTGGGCTGCTGTGAGTCGCCGGCGATGGCGTAGGCTGCAGCCCCTGCTGCAGTGGGCTGCCATAAGCTACCGTGAGTGGCTGGCAGTCG
>NW_017731868.1:1019293-1022387 GCF_001890085.2 Hipposideros armiger | reverse complement strand
GCAATGATAATACCAACATGGGCCAGTGAAGCAACGTCCTCCACAACTAGACTGAAGAACAAAACGACAGCAACTTGTCTGTTCCCCTTTCCCTGATTCCCCAGTGCTGTTCCCCTCCCCCAATTCCCCAATAAAATCTTCTTTTTCTTTAAAATGGTGTTTGTTGCATTAAACTTATAAATTAATTTTAAGAGTGCTGACATCTTTCTGAATATTATGTCTGCCATCCAGAAATCAAATATGCCTCTTTGTTTATTAAAAAAATTTATATCCTATAAGGGAGCTTGTTAACTATAGAATGAGGTTTCCAGAGGATACAGTGGAAAGGATTTGGAAGAAGAGAGGCAGTTCAAGTTTGGCTCTAGGTAGGGGAAGCACACAGTTGTACAAAATACAGGATAGAATAAATGATTAGAGGAGCTTATATAAAAGATGGTTACTGTACTAGTTATCTATTGCTGAATAATGACTAACCATAAACTTAGTGTCTTAAAACATTTATTTATCTCATGGTTTCTGTGGGCTTAGCTACGTGCAGGTTCTCTACTGGATCTTGTTTCAGAGTTTCTCACAAGGCTGCAGTCAAGGTGTTGGCCAGGACTGAGGTCTCATCTCAGGGTTTGATAGAGGAAGGATCCACTTCCAAGATCACCTTGTTGTTGGCCAATTTTTAGCTCAAGGACTGTGGGACTAAGAAACTCAGTTCCTGACTGGATGTTGGCCTTCACTTACTTAACACATAGACCTCCCCAACATGGCAACTTGGTTCACCAAAGCCAGCAAGGGAGAAAGTCTAGTAGCAAGATGGAAGTCAGAGTTTTATGTAGCCAAATCCCTAAGTGACATCCTATCACCTTAGTCACATTCTATCTGTTAGAAATAAGTCCCTAAATCAGGCCACACTCAAAGGGAGGGGATTACACAAGGGCGTGAATACCAAGAGTCAAGGATTACTGAGAGGTCATTTAGAGGCTACCTGCCACGGTTACTAAGAAATCTAAGTTATGGCAGGTTTATTAGCATCAGCTAACTGAAAATTTGCCAAAGGAATGTCCTAGAAGTGCCCTGGCCCATGGGGATAAGGAGGCACATGGGTCTTCAGGGCTCATGTGCAACTTAGATCGATTGCATTTCCAAGAGAATTGTAGTCTCCAATGGAAGAGGAGACTCCAGTTCATTAGGCTGGGTAAATAATAACCATTTCCATATGTGTAGCCCTTAAGAGTTTACAAATCTTTTGGAGCCATTAATTTGATTCTCATAATAACCCTGTGAGGTAGCCTGACAATGAAACTAAGGTTCAAAGAGGCTACATGGCTACCTCAGCTCTCACAATCAATGGGTAGCAGTGCTGAGACTAAAGACTCAGTCTTCAAATTCCTAGCTTATTACACCAGAGTTCCTTCTCCAAAACACAGAAATATGCTGGTTTTCCTCTTCAATAGCCTCTCTCACCATCTCCCTCCCTCTCTGAGTTCTTATTGTGTCTCAGTTACCACTAGGCAACCAGTCAGCCTCACTGCACCTTCCAGAATTACTGTAGGGTCAGAGAGAATGTTTGTAAGGCTCCCAGCCCACTGTCTGGCACACGGTAAGTTCTCACTAAACGGAAGCTATTAGTGTTATTATTCTTTGTACTCTTCCAGGCCAGCCTCATTGCTAGTCATCATCAATTCTGCTCCTTCCCATCAATCTCTGTGGTACCACATCCCAAGGTACAGCTTGCTTTCAAAAGACACCAATACTCAACAACTTTTACAGGCAGACATTGCCCATCTCCCAACACTCCAGCAGAGAGTGTATGGTTGTCAGCTGTGTGGCTTCAGCTTACCTCCCCCACAAAAAAACCTCTTGAAACATAACTATAACATTTAGTGCCAAAATCTTGGTTTCTAAATACCATTCTCTACTAAAAAGAACCAGGTCTCCTTGGAAAAAATGGTTGATTCCAGGGCTGGGCAGGGAAAGTACAAGATGGGCCTGGAGCACCTTGTGGTGCCGGAAAACAAGGAAGCGCTCAAAGAAAGATGGAGACCTGCCGAAAGGGCACAGGAGCCAGGTTGGAGGGCCTCTTGCTGGGCAAGTCTGGGGCATTTGGAATATCACAATGAAGAATGGCATGCGTGCATTATGGCCCACTGAATAAAATAAATAACCATAAGTCCATGAAATTATAAATAAATAAATGTGGGAGAAGGGATAGATCTCCCTTACACTGGAAAGCCAACTAATGCAAGTCAGAAAAATGCTGGAATTTGAAAATCACCATTTGACATCCTTGGCCATAATTGTTTCAGGCAAGAATCATCAGTGAATGCTAAAACTAGTGGGTGAAAGTTTGAGGAGTAACAGGATATTTGTATAATCTCAATGTATCTTTCCACAAAATACTTACTAATTACAAAGGATAAGTAGTTTACACACACACACACACACACACACACACACACACACACACACACCATCCATGGTTTTGCTTTCAGTAGTTTCAGTTACCTGAGGTCAACAGTGGTCTGAAATAGTAAATGGAAAATTCCCAAAATAAGCAATTCATAAGTTTTAAATTGCATATTGTTCTGAGTAGTGTAGTATGATAAAATCTCACTGTCTCACTCCATCCCACCTGGGATGTGAATCATCCCTTTGACCAGCATATCCATGCTCTATACATGACCCACCCATTAGTCACTTAGTAGCCCTCTTGGTTGTCAGATCGACTGTCATGTTTTCATAGTGCTTGTGTTCAAGTAAATGTTATTTTACTTAATATTGGCCCCAAAGCGCAAGAGTAGTGATGACGGCAATTCAGATATGCCAAAGTGTATGTACAAAGTGTGATCAAACAATATGGTAAATGTTTAAGTTAAAAACATTATTACAATAAAAGTCACCTTGCCATTAACCCCCCTCAAAATACTCCCACTTGCTTTGAACACACTTATCCCATTGTTCTTGCCACTTTCTGAAGCAGTTCTGGAAGTCCTCTTTCATGAGTGTCTTTAGTTGTGCTGTCGTGGCTGCCTCGATGTCCTGAATCATTTTGACTTTGGGGAAGAGCCAGAAGTCGCATGGTGCCAGATCCAGTGAATAAGGT
>NW_017731868.1:1013800-1017548 GCF_001890085.2 Hipposideros armiger | reverse complement strand
AAAAAAAAACAGCAAAAAAACCCATGTATAAGTTTTGACACCCGAAAAGCTTAACGATAGTCATCCTTCAGTATCCGGAGGAGATTGGTTTCAGGACCACCTGTGAATGCCCAAATCCACAGATGCTCAAGTCTCTTATATAAACTGGTGTAGAACACTGCATACAGTCAGCCCTCTGCATCCTTGGATCCCCAACCATGGATCGGAAATACTGTTTTTCATCCAATCGTGATTGACTCTGTGGATGCAAAGCCCGAGGATATGGAGGGCTGACTTTATTTATTTATTTAGTTAGTTAGTTAGTTATTATTTTTTTTAGCTGAGCCATCTTGCCACCTGTTGGCAGCTCAGCAGCAGCTCAGCTCGGGCCGGGACTCGAGCTGCTGTTGCTCAGAGCTCAAACTCTTGAGCGAGCTCTTAACCAACTGAGCCACTCGGCCGGCCCTCTGATTGTATTTATTGAAAAAAAATCCGCATATAAGTGGACCTACGCAGTTCAAGGCTCAACTTAGGGTTAAGTACTAGCTACAGTTTTAGGCATCCACTGGGGGTCTTGGAACGTGGATAAGGGGGGATTTTGTGTGGATAAGGGAGGGACTACTGTATTAGCTTTACATTGGAGAAACACAAATAGTCATCATGTGCCTCCTGATATGATGCACTGAAAAGGACACAGCATCACTTCTGTGATATTGTTACCAAAATGCATAACTGGAATCTAATCAGATATTGTTACCAAAATGCATAACTGGAATCTTATCATGAGGAAACATCAAAGAAACCCAAATTGAGGGATAGCCTAAAAATAACTAGCCTGCACTCTTTAAAAATGTCAGTTTCAGGGCCGGCGGAGTGGCGCATTGGTTAAGAACTGGCTTGGGATGCCAGAAGGCCCCGGTTCAGATCCCACATATGAGGGCCAGTGACACTGCCCTCTACAGCTGAGATGCTGAACAACAGCTCAACCTGGAGCTGGGCTGCCGGGAGTCACCGGCGACGGCGTAGGCTGCAGTCCGCTGCTGCAGTGGGTTGCCATAAGCTACTGTGTGTAGCCGGCAGCCAGCGTGAGCGGCCAGCAGCTGCAGTGAGCAGCTGTCCAGAGGCCAGCAACTGATCTGCCTCGCCCGGGAAGAGCGCAATGATGGTGCCAGCTTGGGCCAGTGAAGCAAAGTCCTCCACAACTAGAGTGAAGAACAAAAGGACAGCAACTTGTCTGTTCCCCTCCCCCAATTCCCCAATATAATCTTTAAAAAAAAAAGTCAGTTTCAGAAGACACAAAGAAAGACTAAGGAACTCTTCCTTATTAAAGAGTGCTAGAGAGATATGACAACTGAATGCACATGATTCAGAGTTTTCTTTTGCTATAAAGAGCATTGTTGAGGAAACTGGTGAGTTATGAATAAGTTCTGTAGATTATATTTATAGTAGCATTGTATCAATGTAAATTTCCTGATTTTGATAATTGCTCTGTTTATGAAAGATAATTCTATGTTTTAGGAAATACACATTGAAGTATTTCAGGGCAAAGTGGTATGTCTGCAACTGACTGAAGTAGTTCAGGGGCACAAAGATGTATATGAGACAGAGGGACAAATTAGTAGAGTAAACAAATGTGGTAAAATGTTAACATTTAAGGACTGGGTAAAGAGTATACATAAGTTCTTTGTACTATTCTTGGAATTTTTTTTGTAAGTCTGAAACTGTCTAAATAAATAAAAATTATTGTTATATTTTTCAGGTGTACAACATTTTAACTTGACATCTGTACACACTACAAAGTGATCACCCCTAAAAGTCTAGTTTCTATCCATCACCGTACAATTGACCTCCTTCCCCCCTTTCACCCAACCTCCAACCCCCTTTCCCTCTGGTAACCACCTATCTCTTCTCTGCATCATGAGTTTTTCTGTTTTGTTTTGTTTGTATGGTTGTTTGTTTAGAGTCCACATATGAGTGAAATCATATGGATTAACCTAAAAATAGAAGGCCAAAGTAAGAGACAATAAGCACTTATTTGAGATCCAGAAGAATAGCTATTTGAGAAACACTGATTCAGACGGAAACCCAAATAGTGCTCCAATTAGGAGAAGGTATGGGGTATTTATGCAAAAGGGAAGGGAAACAGTTACATCAATAGAAGGAAGAAATTTTCATAGGTGCAGATAAGCTAACATAGTAACATTAATTCTGAAGAATGTTTTTAATTTTTAGTCCAGTAATCATAATATCTGCTTTCTCCTTATCTTTGCAAACAGTTTTTTGGGATACACTGCTGCTCTGGGCTCAGTCCAAAGTTCATTTTGCCCAGTTTTAACATTACAAAGGTTTGAGGGTTTGAGGTCCAAAGTTCCTTTTGCCCAGTTTTAACATTACAAAGCTTTGAGGTCCAAAGTCCATTTTGCCCAGTTTTAACATTACAAAGGTTTGAGGTCCAAAGTCCATTTTGCCCAGTTTTAACATTACAAAGGTTTAAGGCGTAAGTCATGCAAGGCAGTTCCTTTGGGATGGAAGCTCCTACTCCATTTTAAAGTGGCTCCATTTATATTATTTTTTTCCATAAAGTATTTGTCTTTCTCCTTGCGACTTATTTCACGTAGCATTATACCCTCAAGGTCCATCCATGCTGGTGCAAATGGCAAGATTCATTCTTTTTATAGAAAAGAATACATCTTAATTTTCTTTAAAAAAACTTGGCTAAAGAACATTTACAATTTTTTATCCAGTCCCAGAGATTTTCTCACTTTGCTTTCCTCTGCCCCTTTAACCTACCACCAATGGATTTCATGTAACCCTCCTTACATCTCCTCCTTTTATTCTAATATATAAAATAAGCTGCAAAACTGCCATTCTCTGGAGCATTTTCTTAATCCATTGAGATTTTGCTTTCTGGTAATTGTCAGTTTGGCTCAAATAAACTGACAAAAATTATAAAAAGAAAACATCTAAAAAAAACCCTATAGCTAGTATACTTAATGATGAGAAACTAGATGCTTTCGTGCTAAGATCAGGAACAAAACAAGGATGTCTGCTCTTACCACTCATTCAACATTACAGTAAAAGTCCTAGCTAATGCAATAACACAAAATTAGAAAATAAAAGATACAGATTGGGAAGGAAGAAATAAAACTGTCTTTGTTCACAGATGACATAAACATCTATGTAGAAAGTCCCAAAGAATCCACAAAAAATGTGCTGAAACTAATAAACAATTACAGCCAGTTTGCAGGATACAAGGTTAATACAAAATCAATCATTTTCCTATACACTAGCAATGAACAATTAAAATTTAAAATTAAAAACACGCCATTTAGATTAGCACCAAAAAATGAAGTAGGTATAAATATAACAAAGTATATACACGATCTACACAAAGACAACTATAAAACTCTAATAAAAGATCAAAGAAGATAAATGGAGACATTCCATTCATATGATCAGGAAGACTCAATATTGTCAAGCTGTCAGTTCTTCCCAACTTGATCTATAGATTCAATACAATCCCAATAAAAATCCCACCAAGTTATTTTGTAGATAGCAACAAACTGATTCTAAAGTTTTTCTATAAATGCAAAGGACTGAGAATAGTCAACACCATATTGAAGGAGAAAAACCAAGTCTGAGGACTGACACTACCTGACTTCAAGACTTACTGGGCCGGCTGAGTGGCTCAGTTGGTTAAGAGCTCGCTCAAGAGTTTGAGCTCTGAGCAACAGCGGTTCGAGTCCAGCCCGAGCTGAGCAGCCGCTGA